>NC_135500.1:110927350-111157350 GCF_052857255.1 Amblyomma americanum | reverse complement strand
TTACTTACGAATTTTGTATTGAGACGTAAGCCTTTCGAAGCCCATGAGTTGCGGGGACGGAACTTGTACACGGAAGTTGTAGACGGAAGTTTTCTGCTAAAGTGTCCGCACGAACTATTAACATTAAGTTGTATGGTAATTAAAATCAAACGTAAAAGTGTATTAAACAACAGTTTATAAGCACCTTATATGTAACGATAGTAGTGAATGTGAATAGATAGTGAAAATTAATCATAGATAGTGATGATGATATCTACTGATAGTGAGAGTTAGGGCTAGAGATATATAGTGGTAGTGATGGTAGAGAAGGTGACAATGATACCTGCTGATAGTGATATTGGTAGACATAAATAGTAAAGATGACAGTGATGGTAGCGATAGTTATAATTGGTGATAGGAATGATGATGATAGTGTTGATAGTATCGATATTAAAGTAATAAACCCAAATTATAAAAGAGAATAAAATAGATTAAAAATAACAAATACAAGCAGCAATATGAAATAGAAATACAATATTAAATGAAAAATAAAAACACCACAATGAGAGGAATAGAATAAAATAACAAAAATAAGAAAACACAACAAAAAAGAAAATAAAATATGTA
Organism: Amblyomma americanum; assembly: GCF_052857255.1. Lineage (NCBI taxonomy): Eukaryota > Metazoa > Arthropoda > Arachnida > Ixodida > Ixodidae > Amblyomma > Amblyomma americanum. The sequence continues at coordinate 111,156,744 of NC_135500.1, read as the reverse complement.
AAACAAAAAATGGATAGAGAAAGAGAAGAAAAGAGAAGGCTTTCGCATTTCTACTCTTAGCAGACTCAAGTGCAAACCTGGAAATTTTTCTTTTGTGTACCTTTACCATCATCGTAAGCATCGATGTGAACCCTATTTAGGATGGGTAACTTCGCTGGTTTTAGCATTTGCTTTTTCGTAACCTTTGCTCATTGCCACTAGCACGCACCCTTAATGCATTGATTCCCGCGCGAGAGGTGGCCAGGTATATCTGGAGCGATCATAGGCTTGTCGTCAGCTGTGTCTACGGTGTTCGAGATCTTTCACGCGTGTTACGGGCGCCATATCAGCAAAATTTGTTCAAGTATTTATTTCAACACGCTGAGAGCCACACCGATTAACAAACCGTTGACAGCCGAGCACACTTGCTGCATCGCCGCCGTCGAGTCGTATTCTTTGCGTAGGCAGAGGCCGGCCCAAAACTCAGTTTCAATTTGTCGTCCGTCGTCTCTGCGCTGTTCAAGTTTAGGACTGTGTGAGACACTGCTGTATGTTGCGGAACCACACAAAAAAGAAGCCATGGTCGAATACTCAACCACATTTGCAGGTAGGCTATTCCTGGTGCGGTTTGTTCTCGGGAAAAATGAGGATTAAACACATCTGTTATAAGTGAAAAAGCCCTCACGGTGGTTGAATAAAAAGAACTGTTTTCTAGCTGGGTGACTGACTAAAGATAACCATCTCTGAATATTATAAGTTGATTATAGTAAACCAAGTATAACAGTTTTATTCTTTCTCGGTATCCTCTTTCATGAAGGGTCTCTGAATTGGGGCTGGCAAAATGGTTGATAAAAGTGTATTCCATCTGCAACAATTATAAATAAACCTCACATATTTACGCTGGACATATTTAAGTTTGGTAATATTGATGATTGTGTGCGGGTACCATACAACTGCTGCATATTCCGAAATGGGTCTAATGAAAGGTCCATATAGCATGAAATAAGCTGGTCGCTTACTCGGCAAGTATAATGAAGGACATGCAATTTACTTGATAAATTCTTGTTTAGGAAACAATTTGGAACAAGATAAACAGCAGAGTCCTTGACTTGTCGGTGTGTCTCTCTTGCTAATCTCGCTGGAATGAGTGCAGCCCCAGCGCCACTGTTCAGGTTTCAGCGTAAAGAAGTGAAACTTAGGCATGCCTTGGATATGGCAGCGAGACAGATACCCCTGTCACACGGCCAGTTTCAATCACCCTCGAGCCGAGGGTCTTCGAGATTCTCAATCGCCATCGAACTCGCCGCTGCTACACGGCAAATCGCAATGGCCATTGAAATGGTTCTCGTGTCTTACGCCACGGATGTGTGGCGCCACAATCGCTACTTTGGATTTTGCAAAAATAACAAAAATATTTGATAAATGTTTACTAAATGCTGAAATACAGGCATACGCGAAAGTCGTTCAAAAGCCTTTTAATTGCACGTACGCGACGGACTTATGCATACACTGCTCTAGCCACTCTAATACAAGACGAGCCAAAACCAAGCCAGTCCAACTGCGTCGGAGCACTGCTCGATGGAGTTCTGCGCTACTCCGTTGACTCGATAGGCTATTGACTCGATCGCCATTGAAACTGCCCGTGTGGCAGCGCTCGATCGCCTTTGAGTCGACTGACTATCGGTTCGAGGGCCCTCAAAATGCCCGTGTGACAGGGGTATTAGTGTCCGCCGTTGCGTCCAAAGTGAAACGCCATCTTGCCGGCTTCGACTGGAAAATTACCGGCGCAGGCCAGGCAGCCCCCAGAGCAACCAGGACCGGCTAAAGCGTGTCCCCCCGCATGTCATTGACCTCCAGAATAGCGGTGAAAAACATCACGCGATACATTTAATTTTCTGAACGCAAGACGCTGAACTCTGTGGTTAAAAGATTAGGGCGGAACACAACAAAATCGGGAGTATAATGAGTTAACATTCTTTTATGAACAAATATGGATCCTATTATCCTATTAAGTCCTTATTTTTTATTGCTTATTTCTCTCCGCTTGTGGAGGAGCGCGGGAAAAGATCTTTAATCTATATCACGAATGCCTCAAAAGAACGACAGTACATGGGCCAACTATTAAGCGAAGCGGCAAAAACACCTTAGCACCACAGCGCTTACAAAGTAGTCATATCGTTCGTAGCTTATTCCAACAGTTACCTCAGCCATTACACCATTGAGGTTGTTTGTTGGACGCGTACAGGATAGTGCTAAAAAGTGGCCAACTTTTTAAGACGTACGTTCACTTTGAATTTGTTAAGAACTCCCATATCCCGATCGATGAATAGGAGAATAATAGTTGCGATTTTTTTTTTTTCAAAATAATATACAAGAGCTACGTAGAAATTTAGGAAAACAGTGACAAATCAACACGATGCACGGCACGAAAGACCTAAGCAACCAAAGAAGAGAAACTAAGCAATGCAGAGCGCATGATTAAAACAACATCAGTAGACAAACCTTTTAAATACCGGCATATTCCGCTGGTCTCGACGGCCACATATCAAACCAGAGGCCGACTCTTCGAACGATCCATACGAGCTGCTGACGCCCCAAGTCTTTCGTAAAAGGCATAACCCCATCGATGCTTAGCTTTTCAGCGCAGAAAAACGTGAGGTCATCTGCTTGTGCTGTACCCTTCAGTTCGTGACCCATAATACGAAAAGAAGTTACGGATCTACTGTTTCTAAAAATTATGCAAAGTGGCTAAAAGTAAAATAACAACAGGAGCGATTATATTGGGCACATCTGTTTCAGTGAGGACTGAATGCGGACTGGTTGCTATAGACAGCAATTTAAAACAAAAGAATGTGGAACATTTGTGTAACAAAGGGGTATCCCAGTCGAAACAATTCAACCGAGCTTTACTGCATTTAAAGGAGAAAATGGAAATGAATGGGACACTCTTCTGCACGACTTTAAGAGGTCCATTTGCGGCAGTGCTAATTGTTTATGAGCGTCACTGCAATATTGAATCAGTGTGCGCGCTACGCGCAGATGATACTCTATGACAGTCCTCTCAAGACATGCGCTTAATAATGTCCAAAGAAGATATTGCAAGGTGTAGCGGATTTTGCGACGGCATTCGCGAAAATCTTATATTAAACATTGAAAAGGATGATAGGTCTGCAGCCATCTACTCATTGAAGTTTTTCATTATCGGCAGTTTTTGGTAGTAAGAAAATATGATTTTTGGTGACTAGGGCAAAAATTCAAAGCAAATACCGGTCTCAGAGATTTTGATACAACAGAGGACGAAATAGATTCAACTGCCTTGTAAAATTCCCCTGAGAAGTCGTCCGATCCAATGGTTCTAGAAAGTGGCATTTGATAAATCGCGTCTTTGATTCACCCAAACTTTAAAGCATCACTTATTGCCGCGCACTCATCCTAAGAAAGGGGCGTATTCATAGACACCCAGCTAGCTACATGTACGTGATCACCAATATTTGAAGTGAGAGGAAATGAGGGGTAGTGATTTGCAAACTCGGCAACTGTTTCACCTGTTAATGTGACCAAGGCCCAACTACAGGAGAGCTCAGAGTCTACCTTCGCGGCCACGTGGTGACACTCATCTAGCAAGGCCTGTCAAGTTGCCTCCTCAGAGTGGTAAGCAGTAGTACTGAGCAATCGTACACCGGCCTGCCGAAAGCGTTCAGTGTGCTCTGTGTGCAACTCTGCTGCCTCGCATTGAAGTTCGTATAAATTTTAAATGCTCTGAAGCAACCGTACCTCCTCGTAATGCTTCAAGCAAGACCTGATGGAGCCGTTCTCTAAGCTATGCCACGGAGTTCTTGCTTAAACATATCCTATGATGAATTAATGTGACTCTCATGGTCAAGAAGCACCGTTCCAAAGCCGTACTCACTAGCTGCTTAATCTCGTCCTCGTTTACCAGAGAAGAATTAAGCTTCCACGGTGCCCACTGCGGCTTAAACTTAGAATGGGCATATTTTCTAACTCGCTCAATGACCCTGGTATGGTTTATGGTTTGTAGGGGTTTAACGTCCCAAAAAAACTCAGGTTATGAGGGACGCCGTAGTGAAGGGCTCCGGAAATTTCTACCACCTGGGGTTCTTTAACGTGCACTGACATCGCACAGTACACGGGCCTCTAGAATTTCGCCTGCATCGAAATTCGACCTCCGCGGCCGGGATCTAACCCGCGTCTTTCGGGCCAGCAGGCGAGCGCCATAAGCACTGAGCCACCGCGGCGGCTTTGACCCTGGTATGATCGGGGAAAGAAGCAGGCGCCACATCGCACAAAATGAGCCTTCTAAAGAGATGTGCGGCGATGTAAATCCGATCTAGACGTGATTGTGAGGCTCCTCCAATATATGTGAAGGTGGATGAAAATCCACCATGAATTAAATCTGATCCAGACGTGAATGTGAGGCTCTTCCTATATATCTGATGGTGGATGAATATCCAACATAAATTGTTTTTTTCAGTGATACCTGATGAAATACTAGCGCTAATATAGGAGGTGTCTCCAAACCCATACGATCCTCTGGTTCTGACACGAATTCAAAGTCACCCATGAATACCACATGTAGATTACAGTCCAGAAGAGTTGCAATACTAAGAAAGAACTGTTCTCGCTGCACCCGATTATTGGAAGCATACATGTAGCTAAACCTCCAAGGTTCGCCATGGAGCCAAATGCCATTACATATCAGGTGGCCTTGTGTTTCAGCCTGGTACATAAATCCAGATACTGAGATTTTTTGAAAGAATAGAAACCAGCCCACTGAAAGGCCAAGTGAGTGAGACACACACTGTAGTCTCCTCAGTGCCGCAAGGCCAATTCACTTCCTAAGTCACCTGAACAGCAACAATACCAAGCCGACTGCCTGAAAACAACTGGCGCAAATGTACCTGCTTCTGCCTAGAGCGGAGCCCACATTTGTTGAGCGTTGCGACTGTCAACAGTTGGACGTTCGCCATGGTGACCAAGGCGCGATTAAGTCAATCATGCGTAATGCCTGCCGCCAATGCAGAAGATGAATCTCCGTAAAGCTGGAACCGTTCCTCATTCATCTTTAACGCTGAGAGGATTTGTTGCTCTTTGAGTACCGACGGCGGGACTTGCGTTTGGCAGGAAAGATGTCCTCCTGAGAGGAAGCAGAACTCGGGGAGACGCCACGCTTCGAGGCCATGGTTGTACTTAAAGGGGAGTTGCCGTCATTGAGTGAACTTCCAGGTTGTCAGTCAGCAACCTATATAGCACATCCGACATTGGCATTAGGAATGACAGCAATGCAAGCACTCGGCGCCGCACCCCGCCACCACTCCTTTGTTCCTCCGGGTCACGCACAGCGCCGACACGAGCTGCAAGAGGGTTATTATTGAGGCTGTCTATTATCGGTGTGTGTTCCTCTACGCACTTATTGTCGACATCTGCAGATTGGTCTGGGATTCACAAAACACGCGGTTGCAGATTTCACTGAAGCTCCTCCACGGTGTTTTAGATGCCAACGGTTTGGGCACGTGGCCAAGTTTGCACAAAGGATCGACGCTGTAAGCGGTGCGGAGGCGACCATGACTTTAAAACCTGCAGGGCAGATTTTGCTTGCGCCAATTGCGGTGGCGATCATCCAGCGAGTTTTGGAGGCTGCCCCTTCCGTGTGAGCGCTCTGCACCGTCGGATGTCCTTTACTGCTGGTCCAAAAACCCCACCGACTGAGACGCCTGTCCCTGGATTAGACGAGTTCCCAGTACTGGATTCTGATGTTGTTGCGTTGCCTAATGTCTCTAAGAGACCTGAGTCCAGCAAGACGCCAAGGCCCAGTGCGCGCGAGTCGACTGTTCGACCTCCAGCAAAAAGTTTCCATGTTCTTGAGCGGCCGGATCACAGCCAGACTCCAAGGCAAGGGGGACCCTCATATGCACAAGTGCCAAAAAAACCAGCTACTCCGGCCAAGAGTGTGTCCCCGTCGGCATCTTTTATCGATGTTGTAAGTGAGTGCGTTGCGCAAAATAAGGAGCTCAAAAATCAAGGTATGTCTGACCTTCATGTTTTGTTTGGGGCCCTGCGTTCACATGTTCCAGCGATGGCGCCTGGTAACCTGAAGAACTTCCTACAGCTGGTGCTTTCTTTTGAGTCCCTAATTTCCACCTTCGCAGCAAACTTCCTTGCGAACTAAAATGGATGGGGCTAAACCTCGTGGATCTCATCTGCACCGAAAAGTGCCGGTTATTTTGCAGTGGAACTGGGCTGGGATTTTAAGTCGGTTAGCTGAACTCAAACTATTCTTGAAAGAGACTTATGTTCCAGTATAGGCCCTGTCAGAAGCTGGCCTGCCAAGCGGGAGCTGTTTGACTGGATATGTCGCCCATAAAAACTGCGGCATAAAGTCATTTCCTGCAGGAAGTGCTGCGCTTTACATAAGAAGAGAAATTCCACATGTTTCTCTAAGCGTTGCCGATCTTTGCACGGATGACATTGAGGTAGCGGCTGCAAGAATACAGCTCGGCTCTCGAACCCTTTCTATTGCATCCGTGTACGTGTCTCCGCGGAAGAACCTAGCATTAGATTTGTTTCTACAGGAGCTCTGCGACCGCTGCCCAGCACCTAGAATCATCTGCGGTGATTTCAATGCACATCATGCCGTTTGGGGTGACAGGAACACGGATTCCCGTGGACGGAAACTTGTAGAGGTTATTGACAGTTTGGACCTGTGTGTTGCCAATGATGGAAGCCCCACTTTTTTCCGGCCTCCAGCCTCAGCGACAGCTATAGACCTGACACTGCACTCACCTGACGTCCGCGTGAGTTGGTCAACAGCACCCGACCGCATGGGAAGTGATCACTATCCGATTTTTGTGTTTGCTGCCGACTTTCGTATGCATGGTCCTAAAATTAGCAACGTGGTCAACTGGGACAAGTACAGAAAGCACCTAGAACGTGTTTCTGGTCATGTTGATGACAAAATGATTTCTAGTAAGGTAGCAGCAACTACGGTGGTCAAGTTACCTGATCATTTTCCGGCCCCGGATTTAAAACTCAGGAACCTTTGCGCAGCGAGAAGAAGGGCGGAGCGCCAACTCGTGCGGAAGAAGGACGACAGGCAACTGAAGACGACTTTCAATAGGCTGAATTCTGCTATTAGACGGCACACGAACAAGCTGTACAGGTCGCAATGGGCCTCATTATGTCCTAGTTTGACTTTGTTCTCACCGATAACGAGAATATGGCGAGTTATTGGCAGCCTTGCTGGAGAATCTCGCCCTTCGAAGCCTTTTGAAGCTCTTGCAATACGCAAGGAAAAACCCATTGCGTGCTTGGCAGAGGAATTTGCAGACGCACTAGTACGCGCTGATTCTGGAATAGATATATATTTACCACCTGCTTCTTCCAGGTCTATCATGGACGTCCCGTTCACGCTTCGTGAGCTTCAGACTGCGCTCAGTGGCCTGTGGCGCCGGTGTTCACCATGTCCCGAAGGCATCACCAATCAAATGCTGAATAATCTGCCCTTGCAACTCAGAAAGGAGCTCCTAAACTTCATCAATCGAGTTTGGGAGACTGGCGATGTTCCTCCGTCATGGAAGGGGGCACATGTAGTTCCGGTACTGAAGCCTGTCAAAGACATGACAGACATTGCCTCGTATCGCCCAGTGTCATTGACCTGCTGTGTAGCTAAGTTGATGGAGAAGCTGGTAAATGAACGCTTATCATGGTGGCTTGAGGACAGCAAGGCACTGCCTTCCTGTATGACAGGATTCCGCCGAGGTCTTAGTGCCCAAGATAGCGTCTTAGACTTGATCAGTCACATTGAACACCTGAGAGCTTTCGGCCTTTCCACCTTAGCCATTTTTCTTGATGTTGCGAAAGCTTACGACAGCGTGCTTCAGAGCTCAATTCTAAACAGTTTTCAAGGAATGGGCATACAGGGTCATATGTTAAGATTCATTTACACGTTTATAAGTGATCGCGCGGTTCGTGTACGGTTAGGAGAGTACGTTAAGCACCGAAAGGGTTCTATCACGAGGTGTGCCTCAAGGAAGTGTTCTTTCCCCCACGCTCTTTAACGCCGTAATGGCTGGCCTACCCGATTCGTTGAAAAAAAGTTGCAGGCAAGTGCGTATGTCACTTTATGCTGACGACATCTGTATTTGGATTACTGGCTACCAACAGAAGCGATTAGCCCTGATAGCTCGACAGGCTATACTTTCGGCACAAGCTTACCTTCAAGGTGTGGGGTTGTCTCTGTCTTTATTCTGTTTCTAGGTGTAGGAAGACGTCAAGCGCGGTTGAAGATAGACCGCGGTCACTCTTGCATCCGTCAATTCAACCACGCGCGTTTCCTGGGCGTCATTATTACCTCCCGTCTACAGTGGCGAAAAGCTGTAGACGCGATGGTTTCATCTATATCTTCTTGTCTCAGTGTGATCCGTATAATTGCACGTGAGCAATGGGGAAACCATCCTCCTTCAATGGTCAAACTTCATGAAGCGCTTGTCGTCAGCCGGATAATGTATCAATCACCTTTAATTTCCCCCTCGGCATCACAACTTGAGCGTCTCGAAGTTGTCCACAGAAAGGGCCTAAGAAGAGCCATTGGAGTTCCCCAGGCGGCTGCGAATAAGGCAGTACTTCATGAGTTCCTATCGAAACCTCTTAGCCTTATCGCTTCTCAGAGACTATTAATGCATCTTGACCGCTTAGGAGAGACGGTAGCTGGGCGATCCCTTCTCCAGCGGCTCTGTAAGAGATATGAGTAGAAGGCTTACTTGGCACTCAATACTCTTAGTTCTTTAGGCGTTAATGTCCGAAGGCAAAGGAAACGGTTGAAACCCCCCTGGTCTTTTCCGACCCTCGACTGTAAGGTCACAATTCCCCATGTGAGCGCAAAGCGCAGCTCTCCTTTGGAAGCAACGCGTTCACTTGTACTGGAATACTTGGAAACAGAGTATGCCTGCCACCTTCAAATTTTCACAGATGCTTCTGTGGACAAGGTCAAACAAGCTAGCGCAGCGGCTTTTTACATTCCTTCTTTGGACTGTAAGTGGTCCGTACGCTGTACTGCTGTTGTATCCTCCACAACGGCTTAAAGTGTTGCTATTGAGGCGGCTTTACGGAAGTTAGGGTCTTGTCCGGCTCAACCTGTTGTCATCCTAACTGATTCAAAATCTGCCCTTCAGAAGTTAGAGCGCGGATTCCCTACTGACACATTGTCTCTAAGCTCTCTGCCCTTGGTGCAGAATCTGCACAGCAGAGGCTTTACTCTACATTTCCAGTTGGTGCCCTCTCACATAGGAGTCAACGGTAATGAGGTGGCAGACAGTCTCGCCCATAAAGCTCTCTCAAGGATTCCATCAAAAAAAGTACCTCAAGATGGGAAAAGTCTCTGCAGGAAAACGGTGCTCGATCACTTCAGTACCCTGTGGAGTGCGTCCCACAAGCCATATGTGACCAAGGGACTGAGAAGATCTCAGGCGACCCTTCTACATCGAATTCGCACGGCCTCTGCTCTCACTCCTGCATGGATGCATAAGACCGGCATAGCATCGTGTCCGCTCTGCTCTTTATGTGGTGTGTGCGAGGACATCGAACATCATATTATGTACTGCCCGAAGTACAACGCGGAAAGGCATGTGATGTTCGCTTCCTTCAAGAAGACAGGAACCCGTCACAGCACAGTGCAGGACATTGTCTACCCGAGTGGAAACCAGACATGCAGAAGAGAGGCTGCACGCCTTCTTTTAACATTTCTGCAGAACACGGATCTTGTTTTTAAATGGTGACAGCAGGAACGGACTATGGCCTACTGTGATTGATTGTGTGCGTAGATGGTGTCTTCCGGAGTGGACTACTTTATACTGTGAGTGAATGTGTGTATGGAGTGTGGCACTACAATGGCCTATGTTCTACTGTGACTGAATATTTGCATAGATGGTGACTTCTAGAGTGGACTGTGATGTGAACTGTGTGGATTGATTGTGTGCATAGATGGTGACTGTGGGAGATGATGTGTGCTATTATAAGAGACTGTGCGCTTAGTGGGGTAGATGCGGCGTTGTTAATATCAAAGGGACGCTGCGGTGGAGCAATTGCCGGCAGACAAAGCAAGGCTAACCCCACCTGTAGCATTCAACACCTCAACCTCAACCTCAACATCTGCAGAAAGCTGATCTGCCCTGAAAGATTGGTAGGATCACGCTGCAAAGCAGGAGCGGCACCACAAGACATTGGGCCAGTAATTGCTTATTCAATAGGTACAGCGGGTGGCATGCCACCAGTAGCATACAAAACCTCTGTCTCGTCCATCAGAGGCTCCTGCTAAAGTGTCGTCCACTGCTTTGATACCACAGGGCAGGCTGTCACCATGCGACAGTACACACTCCTCTTTAGTGTGGCCGAGACGCCGACTTTCGTGACACCGAGGATTACGACAGTGAAGGCGTATATGCCCAATCTTGTGACAACGGAGACAGAAGGAAGGCCATCCTGGAGCTAAACCAGCACTGTAAGCCAAAGAGATATGTGAGACATTTACTGGGTCATTTACTTTCCTCACCACCAATTTTCAATTTTTACTGTAGACCACAAACAGTCATGAGATAAAGCACGTCGCTGAGAGGGACGCCTTCAACTAGAATAAATACAATGTCTGTATTGAAAGTAGGCACCCCTCCATTTCCGCGATTCTCCAGCACTCCATTGTTATGGAAGTGGCCTTTCCGCAAGTTCTTTTTGGTGTTCTGGGAGCCAAAGAACCTTGACCTGGACAATCCGGTTCTGGGTCAATGACGACAAAACGACGGTTTTTCACCTCTCACTCTCTGGAGCTCGCGAGGTTAGCTTTGTCTAACGCTGTCTTGCAAGTTACCATCCACGCCTGCGATATCTGAACTGTCCGAGGCCAATGGTATTACTTAGGTCTATGACGCCACGTAAGGCATCTCTGAAGTCCTGTACAAAATAAAGACGGGCAGGAAGGTTCACGAAGAAAAACTGTGTTGACGGCAGGCAGACGATAGATGGAGCAGGACGGTGCGGTATTAGGCGGCACACGCCGCAACAGTACCTCGGCTAAGGGCCGATTGATTCATTTCAGCCGAGAACATCGGACGGGCTGAACTGCAAGTCTATAGCACCGGGTTCAGGTATTGCGTCATAATGAACGGCCATTCTGGCGGCACGAACGGATAAGCTCCCCTCGCCACTGTATTAGAGTAGCACGCCATAGCTTCAGCCGAACTCCCCGCTCCTGTGCTTGCACATTCACAGCACGTAAGTAGTTTTAAGTGCCCTCCTAATTTTATTGAAAGTGTGCTATGGGCAGTGAGACATCACTCGCTCAAACACCTTCCGTGTAGTCGGAGTTTACACGAACTACTTTTTCTGAGCCAGTCCTTGACAAAAAGCGTACTTTTCTAATGCTACATGTGCGGCATTAACATATTTGCATTGGAAAATTAAATAAATAAAAATAAAAGCTCTGGCAAATGGAATGCTGATCTTTAATCCTGAACAATACCTTGAGATGCTGCAATTTAGTGGAAATTAACACCTAAGAAAGCAAAGACGATGATGGCAGAAGAGACAGTATGCACATTTCATTTTTCACTCAACAGCCCCTCATGTGCCTGTTTCTCCTGTTAATGTCTCTCCGTACTCGACGCTGAGGTTCAAATGCCCTGGGCGCTATGTCACGCATATGTTCGCGTTTCCGGCCCCAGGGACGCAAGCGCTTCAAGTGCCTTGTGCTCAGAAGAATAAAACTAATACAGTGCAACTGAGCTCTTGTATGTTTCAACAGCCTTTGTATTGTAGCTATCTTGAGTAGCCGTTGCAGCATGCGACAGCAACTGGCGATGGAGCTGCTATATCGCAGAGAGAACCGCAGGGAAAAAATGAGGAAATATAGAGCCGACGTCGCAAGTCGATCTTACAGACAGAAACCTCTCCGCACCTACATTTGCGACTTGGCGGCGGGATAAGGCGCCGGCTTGGTACGCTGTTCCCATAGTGATATGCTGCGAAATTGCGCAGTTCGAGGGGTCATAGTTCTGCTCTTAAGGGAATGCCGATGTGCCTGAACATCTACCGCGCGTTAAACGTTTCTGACGTCGTCATACAAATGGCACGAAGTCCTTCCCGTGATTTCTCTTTGTTGAGTTGAACTCAAGGAACAATGCTTCAAGATAATCCGCGCAAAACCTGAGTGCGAGTGATTGTAACGAAGAGGAGACGAAAGCGAGCAAGGCAACATACTTTGTCGATATCCTGATTCACATCACCCGCATACAACGCAGAAAATTACGAAACAGAAACTACGTCTTGGTGGCAAGATATATGTATTTGGAATGTTTAAATGATCGACGCATGGTACAAGAGGCTTTTGACATCGTTAGCCACATTCCACAGCATTCATCATTTCTGATCTTTACGCAGTCATAAATAATTCTCTTATTCTGCCTGCTAGCATATTTCCTTATTCTGCCTGCTAGCTGAGTTTTTTAAACTAAAATTTGCAAGGCAGTGAGCGCGTCTGTACGTACAGTAGAGCTCCGAACATTACTGCCTCAAATGATCTACGATACTGCACTAGAGCACATTATAGAACAAACTCGTGGTTTGTCGACTTTCCTGCGGAAACCACCTCAAAGCCGGCTAGAGAATGCCGATGTAAATAATCGCGCTAACTGCTATTATTCACATTCTGGTAATTAGAAAGAATTCCTGATGATATTAGCCACACTATAGTAAAAGACAGCGATACATTCATTTTCGAGTAAAAATAAGCTGTTTCACCCGCCCACCCACAGGTCTAAGATGAAATGAGAGGTGATGGCGCCGGATGCGAACAATCTTTTTTTCAAGCCTATTCTTATCCTTGACCACTGCGATTATACTATAATGAAGCAAATAATGTCACCAACATAAGAAAAATAACATTTAGTTTCTTTGCTGATGAGGAGAGCTCGTTCAGGAACTATCAGTTTAGGCTAATTTTTTATCAAAATGGGCGCTCTGTGCATTTTAAAAGTCAACATTGAGTAGTTTGAAAAGTACCAAACATGAGAAGTCGAGCCCATCTCGCTATTATTTCAAGCACTTAAGCCGGTACAGTTGAAGGTCTTGTCAAGAAGGAGCATCTAGAAGAAAAAAACTAAAGCACGTGTGTCAGTGATGCTCATCCCTTCAGGTGTCAATACCATTCCGCTATTATGTAATTTATTTAATTGGTTGAAAACACTGCATCTCCATTTAGAGGCTATAGCAGGACTGGGTTACGTGAAAATACAGCACTATAGAAAGTTTAGCGTACAAAGAGCACATGAAGTACACCAATATCTGAACGCGCAAGAAAGCACATCTTAAAACAACTCGTTTGCTCAGAATGAATATGGAATTTATGGTGAACGAAACTGGTGAAGTTATGAATTCCTACTCCCGAGAAATCGAGAAATAAGCAGCTTTTGAAAGCGCTAGTACGTGCAGAAATTGGTTGAAAACTATAATTGTAATGGCTCCTAGTTACACATTTTGCAGATAACGAGATCTTATTTTGTCTATATCCATCATCACATCCGAATTTAGCTCGCGTCGTGAACGTTTCTAACATGTTCATATCCAATTAGTACTCTCAGTTAGTCGTTATCTTTATTGTTTTTATTGCAACTGTAGAAGTACCCGATAGTAGTCTCGTAGATTTCCGTTGTACGTGATTATTCGGATAATTTTTTTAAACCTTATAAAACGACAATACGTTTTACGAAGATTGACTACAGCAAGGTTAAAGGGAATCGTACAAACAAGGTGTGGGAATATTTTAACGCTAGCTGATTATTTTAGTGCGTTAAATACCATTAAATAGCAACCGTTTATTACTACGAAAAGGCCATCATTTTACCTTTCCAAAAATAACTTAAATATAATGTTTAAAAACTTCGAAAGTGTTAGGTTTTGCTCTTTTGTTCTGTCTTACTTTAACGCGGTGCTTCTTGTCCATATCGAGTCAAAGCCCAAAGATTTTAAAACTTGTCCTGTCTGAATCGCTTCAACGGGAGTGCGGTGAATATATGCTGATAAGCATCTGCATGAAAACGGCCGACGAAGCGGCGCAACGGGATAGACCACAGTTGGTTGCGGCTGCGACAGGCCCCAAGGAGTACCTAATTGCGCTTTGTAATAACCGCGGCCTTCTCGGCTCTGCTGTGTCGCTCCACCAGAAGCGTAGAAGTGGCAACTGCCGTGAGTGGCTGCGATGACCCTGCCTCCTGTTGGTCTTTTTTTGTGTAGTTTGCTAGACAGAGGGCCAGAATTTTTTTTATTGCACTAATCAGTTGCGCGTCGTTCTAAACCATTAAACACACCACGGCCTAGTGCTCGCGACACTCGCGCGGCCGGAAGGACGGCACTCTTCAAGCCCTCGTTGTGTTTCGCGATCAACAAACGTGGGCTGTTCCCCGTACCATAAAGAATGGCAGCAGCGGTCCATCGCTCATAGGAAGTCTTTGCCGACGGAGCACGTACTTTTTTTCTTAATTCGCGTCGTAATGCGCGCTTTACGCGGCTTACAGCACGCCCATTCATCGCGCTAACTGTTGGCCGCGCTTCGACTCTCACGCTGCGTGAATGCTTGACCCTCCGTTGCGGGCCAGCTCTACGATCGGACAGTGGAGGTAGGCGTTGCATGAACGGGTGCGGTGCTTGTTGCGTGGTACGGTATACATTGCCCGTTCCGGTTCCGGTGCGTGCAGCTTCCATTCCATGATGGAGCCCGTAACCACAGTCGGGTCGGCAACCGTGTCGCAAGGCGGACGGAAGCGGCTTTGAGGACTGCGCTGAGGTCGACATGGTCCCGTTTTCCAGAGGGCGCCATGTAGTGAACGGACTGAGGGGCTCGGCACTGTTTTCGGTCTGGCCGAGGGCTGTACCATGTCATTTTATTGATTTTGTGCGTTTTGTTTTTAGCGAGATCGCAGGGCATGCGCCAGCTGTAATCCCACAAATACGGGAGAGACCTGCTTGGCCGAAACCTGCGGCTGATGGCCAGTGATTGAAGAGTTAGAGCCAGAGGAAGCGATACCGAGGTTTCCAGAAAAAATGCTGAGCAAATGTTAAAGGTTCTGTTCCTGGAGCTGGTCCCAGTTTGGTCCCATGCCACATAGGTCCTGCATAATAGCTGTTTCTCCCGCGTAGACAGCCCAGGCGTTCCTTTACTACTTCTAAATTTGTTGCCCTTCCAAACTTTTCTACATTAGGATTGTTAGTGAGTTTTTATGTAAAAGTGTTAAGTCCCTTCGGTTTTAAAGAGCCTGCTCTTCGGCGCCCAAGGTATTCGACCCTGGCGGAGAGTACATATTGTGAAATGGATCCACTGCATGGACGTGCGACAGGTGCACGTCAACCCCGGTTGAGCGCAGGAAGGAATAAACCGAAATAACCTACACACGAACTGTTTTTAACATTTTCAATGATTACCGATGACTCATCGCAGAAGAACGTGCACGTCTGGGTACTGTCTACTGGAAGGTAACTTATGTACCGTGCGCATTTTGGTGGAAAAGTCAGAGAGGGCGAACTGGCTCTCCATGAGCCCTGAGGTGATGTTGGTTTCGTGAAAGTGGCGAAGAATCACATAGGCAATTGCATTTGTTTCAGCTTAGCTGGTGTTAGGAACGGTGTTGTGGTGACAAATTTCCTTGTAATGGGGGCCCACAGGCGCAGCTGTAGGCTGGCCATCGGCGAATATATAGTGTCTGTAGTATCTGTCAAAGATATGGTCATTGAGGTGACAAGCTCTAGCTTCTCGGCTTGTGGCACGCCTATCCGGCACTATGCTTCGGGGTACTTACTATAAGGAGATCGGAGGCAAGAAGCAGATGGTCCCATGGCGGCGGAGAATCAGGGAGAGGTAGGAAGGTTTAAGTGTCGTGTTCAAAAGTTTCTACCATGGCACGCCTTGACGGAAAGAGGTCAGGTTCGGGTGCTTCGTCTCAGTGATCTCTGAAGCTCTTATCATGCCTCTAGTCTGCTGTGCAAGACATTCTCTTAAATAAGCTAGTGAGCGGCTTATACCGGCACACCTGAGCAGTTAAGAAGCATATGTGGATGCCTTCTGGAATTTCTTTGGGATGAGCATTCACGTGTGCAGTTGCGGGCATGCAAACATCGTTGCTTAGAATATATTGAAGAGCTCTTCCTCGTTGATTCCATGCCTGTTACGGAACTGTGTTTCACCGCCTGCTGGAGGTCATTTATTTGTGCGGGAAAATTGAAGTCCGCATAGAACGCTTGCCATTCTTTTGCCCGATATAGTCAAGGGTGCGAACTTTTCCTGGCACTTAATGCGGAGGCTAATCATTTTCATCGAATAGAAAGAGCGGAAGACATTAAGAAGCCCTCTCCTGTGTTTGACACCAACAGCGATGGTTGGTTTTTCAGGTTAGCATTCTAGTCCTATGCTGGCGCCGGGGGCTTTAGCGAAGAAGACGCATTGTTGAACGGCAGCTTCTTTAATTCCTGGTTCACCAGATGGTCTGAAGACTTTGATATCATTAGTATAGTTGTCATGCTGGAGATGCGTAACAATAGGAAGTTTAGCCTGAAATATTTCCATTTGCGAATTAAAGAAAGTAGATAATATTACTGAGCCCCTATACCCTGTTTGATGTGGAAAGATGGTAATGATTGCATCGAGATATTTTAGTTGAGCGTGCTAGCCCTTGATCTTTTGCCAGATCCGCCGGGTTGGCTTTGAGAGTTGTAGCCCGGGGACGTTTGTGTAGTTGCGCCATCGTCAGTGTTGGCGGCCAGCGAAGAGTAGATTATGGTCGTCTGAACTGCCGCGACTGTTTCTCTGTTGTAGCGTTCAGCAGATCCGATAGGATAGCGCTGCTGTTCTAGTATCAGCGATGTGCCCACGTCGAACGCAACGCGCTACATTACTTTTGATGACTCGATATCACGGTGTTTTTTGTTTAGGCCGTATTCAATGGCATGTGTCGGCTTTCTATCCTCTGTAAAATTGTAAACTCTGGGGTTTAACGTAAGGAAGCGACACGAAAGGTTATCAAGAACATGGTAGGACAGCGCTCCAAACAAATTTAGACTACTCGCGGATTCTTTAACGTGCGTTGAAATTGCGCATCACAAGGACACCTTCCTGGTTTGCCTTCATCGATACGCGGCCGCCACGACCTGGATTAGACCCGATTGATTCCAGCTCAGTAGTCGAGTGCCCCAACCACTGAGCTGCTGCTCTGGATCAATCACTGGTAAACACTTTAGGTACTAAGAAAGTTGGCTAAGTGGACTGATATATCATACAATAAAGCGTGCTTAATGAATATGCTAAGCTACGCAGTAGGAGTACGCACAGCCTAGCCCAATTTCAAGGTCATCACGTACGTTCGAGCTGAAATGAACCATGAAATATTCACTCCGGTGATCGGCGTTTGCTCCTCAAAAACATGACGGTAAAGGAGAAATAAATCTTCTTAATAGCCAAAACTCATGTATTCATGGCAGCATTACAATAAAATAAAGCCTTTTGGAGCCGTTTAATCCTACTATATAAAGCCTGAAGTGACAACATTGAAATCGCGCTAGACTACAAAGCTAAATCAGAAAAATTCTGTGTCGTATGGGGCGTTCTTTTTTTGAATCGAAGACAAAAATTACTTTGAACATCCTAAATACAATTGTCTGCTTTCAATGTCCTCTTTCCTGCTTTGAAACATTTTTTCATTCTTTGGTGCGTATTTGTTATTTTGTGCGTTGTATACTGGACAGGCTGGGAGGTAAACTGGTAGGACGCTCAGCAAAAAATTTTTTCTTGCGCCGACTTTGCGCCGCATCTGAGCTAAAAACGTGTCTCCGCTCCAAAAGCCGCATACATGGACCAGCTAGGCTTGCAAGCCTATGCTACTTTTCAAACGGTGGCGGAGTAGGATGCATCCAGTCAAGGGTGACTGGTGCCTTCCAAGCAATATTATTTTTATTGATAGCTACTTTCCACAAGTGGTGAGATCTGGCGACATTCACAGTGAGAAACTAAAAAAGTGCATGCAGAAACGTGCGTGTACGGGAAAAAACGCATTACCACTTTCAAGACTGGCTAGAGCAGTAGTTTCACTACTAAGTGCATACTTCTATTGGGCAGTAATATTCGTTCTCCCCGAATTTTGAAATCCGGAAAAAGCGATATCACAGTCTTTCAATCAAACGTCTTGTTTTGAATGTTGGTCGGCGTTTGTAGCCTGAACTTTGAATATATTTTGCGGCTTAAATCGGCATGTAAAATTTGGCTGGTTAAAATTGGCTGGTAAAAAATGATATCAGATCCTTTCAAACCTCTTGTTTGGAATGTCGCTTAGTGTTCATAGCCTAAATATTTAATAGATTTTGCAGTTAAAATTCAACATTGTGATCTCAAGCTGCCGATATTCTTCTTCTACATCTTACAACGTTCTCATTACTGTATTGTGCAACGATGACTTCTCTTTTTCCCTACAGCATGGCTTGTTGTGCGGCTGACAGGTGTGACGACCCCACATACTGCGCGGACCTACCCGGGACGGACAGGCAAAGAGACACCGTCAGACTCATCTGGAACACCACAGATATATTTAAGAATTGCATATCAGCGACTACATGATAGAAAGGCTGGGGTTCCAAAGATTACATGCCGCTGCATTCCTGAACTTTCCTTGACACTGACCATCAGATATTAAACATTGACAGAAAACGCCATTAGGTTCTTGGACATAAAGCTTCTCCCCTTTCAAGATAATGCATGCTGTATGTACCAGCTTCGAGGCAGCAAGGACTATAGCATTTCAGTTCGACATATTTGCAGCTGGTAAAGACAGCGATTGTTACGCTATGTTTTCGTAATCCGCTGGAAAAACCATGCCGGCATAAATTTTTTTCCAGCAAGCTGAAAGGCGAAAAGACACAGGGTATCCTTTCCATGCCTTGGTCTCGGTAGCAGAATGTATCCTTAGGGATCTCAGTGTTAGGCAGACAGCCATCACTGGCTCAGCTAGAGTGAACCAGAGAATGGTGGCGAGGCCATACCTCCATAATTTATCCCACAATTTGAAGAGAATTACCTGTCCTTAGTGACAAATGTGGTCTCTTCGGCACCTGACAAATTGTCGAAAATTTGTAGAACGTACAGGCTTCCAGAAAAAGAAGCCAAAGGCTGCATGCAACAAGAAACATCAGGTCCCCGTGTTCTCATGTGCCGAAGAAGTTGTGTGGTGAATTTAGCTGACTTATGTGGGTCAAAAAGGCCGATGTTCGTATGGTCGGCTCAGAGAGCACATGAAAAACTTAAGAAATTAAAAGGTAGGGAACTTCGTCATCTATTTCTGGGACTAAAACTGTGGGCATTGTTTTAAAAAATACAGTGATAATTGATCGAAACCGATGCCATACAGCACGCGAAATTATCGACGCAAAAGCGTAAAGACGCATGCGTGAGCAGCACGTTCTTGTCGCAGCTGTCGAAGGTAAGGGCACTTTTCGATGGGAGAAGTTAAGGGTTCGAAGGAACATGTGACGGGACTGATTGTTGTCTCGTTTATTTGTACTGTGTATATTTACCATTGCTTCTTAAATGAAATTCAGCTGTCATTCCAACGCATTGTCTGCGTGTGTCTCACCTTTCTGGCCGTGCCTTCAAGCGGTGGTTTTGATAAATGCATAGCCAACTCGCCCACGAGGCCACTTGGTTAGACAAGAGATGGGGGCCGCATAGGGGTTCGGCTCTCCAGGCGTGCACCGAGTGGGAAGGACTGCCTGCGCATCGAAATTCTCGTCTAATGTGCGCTTTTAAAAAGAGGACTCCAAGCGCTGAAAACCTGCAGATAACACTCTCGCCTTGTGCTACACACAAACAAAAATACTGAACTCAACGTCCGTGAAAAAGAAAGCCACAAGTGGGCTTTTACCGCATGAGGCGGGTTTTGAGTTTCTTGACAGCAGAACGAACCATTCGCCCGTCAACATAACGGTTTAGGCCACGACCCTTTTCTCAAGCGTCTATCTCCAGAAGAGCCGAACACCAGTTCAGAAGAAACGTACGCATTAGAAAACTGGTTGGTATCCGGCGGCTCTGGGTATCGAACACAGCCCTTCCCGAATGCGAGGCGGTAGCGATACCAGAAGACCCTATTTGTTATCATTGCCTACAACACCGCAGTGCAGTAAGCAATGCACATAATGCCTTTTAAACTAGCTCTTTATTAGTAAAGCCAAAACATCGATCGACGCAATATTGCCGACCGTCACCGATGAAGACCGCCACAGGCATCGCCCCTTATGTGCGGCGTACAGAAGAAACCCGGAAGCTCTTCTGGTTACGCATTGTAGAGAACCAGCGGCTTAAACCCGATGTAGCGGTCGGCCATAACAGGACGAGAGAAAGCCCGGCGACCGAGGGTGCGTATGGGCAACAATTCTTCTTCGTGAAATTCTTAGCAGCCATTTACGACTTTACTTCACATCGCGCAAAGTCCTCGGGCAACTCTCTGAATTACTAGGTAGTTCCTAAGGAAACGACGGCATGCCGCCAATCGCCAAGCGAGTTTCTTAATGAGGACTTCATCCAGCGCGTGAATCACGGAAAGACGTAGTCGCTTAATTGGCTTGGCTAGCATTGGGCCAAAAACATTGATTCAACCTCTTAATCGCCAGCTGCACTGTGATTATCTTTTCGTAATACGGAGCGAATTGTTTCAATGGTGCGTTTTCCACTTGTAATGAATTTAACGCCACTCAAGCTGGCATGGCAGAATTCAGAGAATCTTGTAGAGGTTTGTTGCTAGAAGAGTGATACTGTTTTGGCTGAATGCACGTTTGAAGACTACAGTAACCAAGCCAAATACGAAACCTCATCTTCTTTGCAAATTCTACGATCCTCCATGGTCAAGTAAGTGCAGTGGCGGCTGCGTATTCTATAGGTTTTCCCATTGACAAACTCTATGGCCGACAGCCCGGGACATTTATTTACTTATTTATTTATTAGTGCCTCAAAGGCCCCATTGAAGGGGTATTACATGAGGGGGTGGAATTTCAGCAGTATATTTCTTCTATGGATGATCTGAATGACGATGAGTCGATCTGATCAACGATGGCGTTTGGCAGGTCATTCCAGTCCCTTGCTGTATGAACGAAAAATGATGACAGATGCGCAGAAGTGCGGGCAGGGGGAGGGTAGACTGCCTTCCCGTGGTTTGTGCGATTGGAGATGCAATGTGCGGGGCTGATAATGGAGTTAAGAAATGGATGATAATTGAACTTATGAAACAGACACAGTCTGGAAATTTTTCGGCGGTTCGCTGAGGTTGTGTGATGAGCATTGCGTTTTAGTTCAGTTGCACTTACACGATAAGAATAGGCTGAGAAAATGAAACCAGTTGAGCGATTCTGCACAGGTTCTAGAGTAATGGAGAGGTTATTTTGATGAGGGTCCCAGATCGCACATGCATATTCTAATATGAGACTGATAAGTGATAAGTAAGCAAGTGATTTCACTGATGGGGGTGCTAGTCGCAGGGTTCGTCGAAAGTACCCAAGGACGCGATTTGCCTCGTCAGTAATTTGAGATTCATGAAAAGACCAATTTAGGACAGGTGTCAAATGGATGCCTAAATACTCGTAAGTTAATACTGAAACAATTTCGGCTTTTCCGATTAGATATCTTGAAGATGGTTGTGAATGACGTTGGTGGAATGTTAGCAGAGATGTCTTTTTCACATTTAAGGACATTAGCCATGTATTATACCCGGTTAGTACGTGCTGAATGTCAGACTGAAGAAGCAAAATGTCATCGCTGTTAGTAATAGGCCGGTAGATAACGCAATCATCAGCGAATATGCGAATGTTAGAAGATGTGTTAGCAAGCAAATCATTAATATATATGAGAAAAAGAAGAGGGCCCAAGAAGGTGCCCTGAGGTACCCCAGATATAACAGAGGAATAAGAAGATGAACATTTGTTAACAAAAACAAACTGCTGCCAATTAATGAGAAAGCTGCATATCCAATTAAAAACATGTTCGTTAAGATTGAGACGTGAAAGCTTTAGTAATAGTCGCTTGTGAGGAACTTTGTCAAAAGCTTTTTCAAAATCGAGGAAGAGGGCGTCAATAGGAATGTTAAGGTCAATGCTAGAGCTAAGGTCGCTAATAAAGAGGGCTAATTGTGTTTCACAAGATAAACCTTTTAAAAAGCCATGCTGGTTAGGGTGGAAAAAGTTGACGGACACTAGAAATTTGATAATTTGAGAGAAAAATATATGATGCACTTGATAGATATTGGTCGATAATTATGGCGAGAAGATGAAGGCCCTCTTTTGGGGACTGGGATGACCTTGCCTACTTTCCAATCATGGGGTATGATGGCTGATGAAAGAGATTGCTGAAATATAAGAGACAATATGGCGCTAGTGGAATGTTTTGTATTTTTAACACTTTATTCTTAATTCTGTCAACACCAGCTGAAGACGTTAATTTCAAAGAGTCGATTAATTTTACAATACCATCATGTTCGAAGCTCAAATCCGGCATAGGTGGAAAGTTAAAAGAAAGGAAATCGGGTAATTTTTTATCCGGTTTGTGAATAAAAACTGAGCTGAATGATAAAGTAAAACTCTAGTTTGGGCGAGTTGGTTCATGTTGAAAGAAAAACTGGTAATGGCGCAAGAAACGGGGACACAGAAGATTGTTTCTAACTCCCTGCAATCTGCCTTAAACAAATCCTGCCCCCACATGTTGTCAACAAGCTTTCGCACTCAAGTTGAAAGGCAAAAACAGGCAGGTTATCCGCTTTGTCTAATTTCGGCGGTTTGCGAAATGCTTTTGCAGAAACTTAAGCAACTCACTCGCATCAGGGAGCCGGTTTCGCATTCATCAGTAACAGTAATACCGTATATTCACAAGGTGTCGCATAATATTAAGAAAATAGCGAGCAGACGCAATGTTCAGGTTGTATTCACCGCGCCTTGTAAGCTGACCAACAGAGATGACCAACAGAGAAAAGCGGCCGGCTTGCAACATAAAACACCAAAAAAAGTTCACGCGATGCAGGACACAAGTGGTTTATGAGATACCGCTTAGCTGTGACCTCGTTTACATCGGGCAAACAGGTCGTTGTTTTAATGAGCGTGCAAGTGAACATCCCCGTAACTTGCGCAACAACGAAAAGAGCTTCCTCGTTGACCACTGCAATAGCTGTTCTAAGTGCCGTCCCGAATTCGACAAAACTAGATTTCTGAAGAGTGGAAAAGATAAAACTGAGAGAGAGATTGTTGAGGCATATTTCATCAAAAAAGCTGGAAACAAATGCGTTAGCAGGCCTTCCATTATTCTTAGCAGTGCCGAGACGTCTTTTATAGAAGGTTTTTTGTAGTTCGCAGATTTCCCTTGGTTTTGTGCTCTTGTTTCGTCCTTTCTTTCGGTGTTTTACAATTTTTAGGTTTTTAGACGCTAGGACGACTGTTTTTTACAGGAATGATATTCAGTTTTTATCACTTGACGCTAGGCGCTGTATCTTCAGACTTCATCTCTCATTATTGTCATCTTTTTTCACGTGGTTTTATCTCATTGTCGTTCAATTCGTGCTCTTTTTCACCTTCTTCACGCGTTTCATAAATTGATAGTGTGGACTTGTCATGCCCTTTGGATGATGTTGTTATTATTTCCGCTGGCCAGAAAAGAAGTTGGCTTCCCAAGCTCTGTGTACATTAGATTCTGTAGTGATCAGCGTTACTTCGTTGCCAGTGTTCGCATGAATTGCCGTTTGATATGTACAACGTTTATGCATTTGTTGATATGGCTTGGTTGTGGTATAAAAGGCAGGCTAGGTGCAATAAACCCCAGTTGTAAGTTGGCGTCAGTCCTGTCTTTTGTGTGCCTTCTGTGTCCACGTTTCTTGCGCCATTACCAGTTTTTCTTTCAACCTGAATGATAAATTCAAAACTTCCGCAACGTCATGATCTTCAATTGGATTATTATCATCGTCACACAGTGTTACATTTCTGCTATGGCTAGGACTGATGCACTTCCAGAATTCGCGTGGGTTTGCACGAATCATGTCGAGTAGAGTAGAAGAAAAAAATGAGTGTTTAGTTTTGTATACTTGTAGGCTATAGGATTTTTTTGCTTCGTAATAATTTTGCCACGTGAAGGGTTGTTGGTTTTTTTGGCGGTTCGGAAGAGTGTTTTCTTTTTGTTATCCATGCGTTTTAGCACGGAATTTAACTAAGGTGATTCATGGCGTTCAGTTACGGTGATGGTAGGTATAAATTTTCCAATTAGAGCGTGCATTTTGTTTTTGAACAGTAGCCAATTAGTTTCAGGAGTACGGTCATGAAAATTGGTTAAAAAGCAGGTTTGGAACGCATCAAGTTCACTGTTGATGCTTTCATTGTCTCCTTTGTCATAAAGTGGGATTGTTTTAGTTATTTTTGGGGGTGGGGTAAGAGTGTTGCGGAACGTGGCGTGTATTACTGAGTGGTCACTGATACCTGGCAGATTCAAGAGTGATATCAAGTTTTCTGTATGTGACGTTAATATCAGGTCAATTAGGTTAGATGATTGAGCGTTCTGCCTTGTTGGGCTGGTGACCAGTTGGGTCAGACCAAAAGTGTGACAACTATTCAAAAAATCGCGCGCACAATAATTAGTCGTGTCAGACGGGTTCTGCCAATTAATTTCGGGAAAGTTGAAGTCACCTAGGACAAAGAGACAAGCGTGTGAAAGTTCAGAAGTTTTCAAATGAAGGGCATTGTAGAAGGAATGATTGAACGAAGCATCACTGTCTGGAGCACGATAGCAAACGCAGATTACTGTCGGCGGAAATGAGGCTTTAGAACAGATGAATAATATTTCAATGGGAGAGTCAAGTGGCATAACATGGAATTTCAGGCTGCGGTGCGTTGCTAAATAAAGACGCCACCGCCTCGTTTACATATGCGGTCGCAGCGGAAGACATCACAATTGTGGGATGCGGTCCTTACTTCGCTATCCGTTATGTTCTCATTCAACCATGTTTCTGTTAGCACGACTACGTTGCTTTCTGTAGTATTGATTAGGCTAGATAGAGCATCGCGTTTAGGCAGGAGGCTTCTAATGTTAGTGTAAAGGACTGAGAGCGACTTGGGAGTGCCTTTTTTGTGTGTTTAGATGATAGCTATGGTGTTCGAGGTAACACTGATTGCGATGCGCGATCGAATGTGTACGTGGTGGTTCCGATTACCATCCTGTCGTGTCGGAGGGTAAATTTTTTTGTTGACATTTAGCGTAATCTATGAGCTATTTACGGGCAATACAAGTGCTACGGGAGTAGTCTGCAGAAACGCTGTGATTAGTACACTTAAAATGTTTCGCGTTTGAAAGAACGAGTTCCTTGGCTTTGAAGTGTGCGAACTTAACAATAATGGGCCTGTTTCTGTCAGAATTGAAATTACCAGAGGTGGCCAGGTATATCTGGCGCGATCATAGGCTTGTTGTCAGCTGTGTCTATGGTGTTTGAGATCTTTCACACGTGTTACAGGCGCCATATCAGGAACTTTGTTCAAATATTTGTTTCAGCACACTGAGAGCCACAGCCATTGACAAACCGTTGACAGCCGAGCACACTTGCTGCTATCTCCGCCGTCGAGTTGTATTCTATGTGTAGGCAGAGGCCGGTCCAAAACCCAGTTTCAGGTTGTCGTCCGTCGTCTCTGCGCTGTTCAAGTTAAAGGAATGTGTGAGACACTGCTGTATGTTGCGGAACCACTCAAAAGAGAAGCTACGGTCGAATACTCAACCACACTTGCAGGTAGGCTATTCCTGGTGCGGTTTGTTCTCGGGAAAAATTAGGATTAAACGCATCTGTTATACGGGAAAAATCTCTCGCGGTGGTAGAATAAAAAGAAAGGATTTCTAGCTGGGGGACTGCCCACAGATAACCATCTCTGAATATTATAAGTTGATTATGGTAAATTGAGTATAACAGTTTTATTCTTTCGCGGTATCGTCTTACATGGAGGGTCTCTGAATTGGTGCTGGCAAAATGGTTGATAAAGATGTTTTCCATCTGCAACAATTATAAATAAACCTCACATATTTACGCTGGACATATTTAAGTTTGGTAATATTGATGTTTGTGTGCGGGTGCCATACAACTGCTGCATATTCCGAAATGGGTCTAATGAAAGGTCCATATAGCATGAGATAAGCTGGTCGCTTACTCGGCAAGTATAATGAAGGACATGCAGTTTACTTGATAAATTCTTGTTTAGGAAACAATTTTGAACAAAAGAAACAGCAGAGTACTTGATGTGCCGGTGCGTCTCTCTTGCTAACCTCGCTGGAATGAGTGCAGCCCCAGGGCCACTGTTCACGTTCCGGCGCTATCAAGTGAAACTTAGGCATGCCTTGGATATGGCAGCGAGACTATGTGTCCGCCGTTGCGTCCAAAGTGAAACGCCATCTTGCCGGCTTCGACTGCAAAATTACCGGTGAAGGCCAGGTAGCCCCCAGAGCAACCAGGGCCAGCTAAAGCGTGTCCCCCCGCATGTCATTGACCTCCAGAATAGCGGTGAAAAACAGCACACGATACATTTAATTTTCTGAACGCAAGATGCTAAACTCTGTGGTTTAAACATTAGAGCGGAACACAACAAAATCGGGAATATAACGAGTTAAAATTCTTTTATGAAAAAACATAGATACTGTTCTCCTATTATGCCCTTATTTTTTAGAGCTTATTTCACTCCGCGTGCGGAGGCGCACGGGGAAAGGTCTAATCTATATCACGAAAGCGTCAGAAGAACGACAGCAATTCGGCCAACTATGAAGCGAAGCGGTAAAACACCTGAGCACCACAGCGCTTACAAAGTAGTCATATCGTTCGTATCTTATTTCAACACTTACCTCAGCCATTACACCCTTAAAGCTATTTGTTGGACGCGTACATGATAGTGCTAAAAAGTGGCCAGCTTTTTAAGGCGTATGTGCATATGATGGCCAATGTACTTTGAAATTGTTAAGAACTCCCATTTCCCGACGAATATGAGGATAATATTTGTGATTTTAATTCGCAGCGCACCAAGCAAGTGTGACAGTTCAGAACACTCATCCATTGGATGTACATTTGAAACTTTCGAATGCGTGTTGGCATCTAGGTTGAAACATGTGAAGTGTGATAAAATTTGCGCTGATGATATAATCAACGGAAACCACTATCCAGCTATTCCCATTATAGGATTTCGGGAATGGTTGGAGGAGATCTATGCCCACTTCCTCAAATAGTGCTCCAGGTGGTGCCACAGGGTGAAGCTGCCCGGATGCAACGCTGGTAGGTCGCTTGCATCGGAGACACTGAGTTCAGCTGGCGACGTACCGCTCAGTTGTGGCCGGCATTTGCAGCCAATTGATGAGTGTCCGGGTGCGGTGGAGCGTTCGTGCCGACCCTAGATATGCAAATGTTGGGACGTCAGCATGGCCTGCAAGACCGAGGTGTACAGGCTCTTCAGAACTACCAACAGGTAGCGGTGGCTCGAAGAATATTTTTTTCTCATAACACAACATCACACACAGAAAAGTGGTTTGCACCGGAGGGGCTTCAGAAGCTAAGGTAGAAACGGAAGGTTGCATCTTTCTATTGTTCTGCTTTAAACGTAGTGATGTCAGTGATGATGTTTTTTTAGGTAAATATCTCCTTGCAGGATATTTAACCTGGCCTTGGCGGCGTTATGGTGCCAACTGCTAAGTAATAATTACTGGAAAAAAGACACAAATTCACCAAATACGCCTTTAATAATGGCAGCTAGGTTCCAATGAGAAAATTGCAAAGGATCACCACTTTATCCGATATTATTCTCTTGTTTTGGTTTAATGGCCTTCGTAGCTACAGTGCTGAGAACTACTCTCCAGACGCGAACACCGGGAGCCCGGCGTCCCCAGAGCCACACCCTCCTACCGAAAACACTCAAAGTTCTGCTTGTCACATGCATCCCACGCTTTTTCTCCGCTTAAAGTGTTTGGAAGCAGCGTGCCGCGGCCAGCGTCTGCTGCAACCTCTTGCCTTCCCGTATTTGACTGTCATCAAAAAAGTCTACTGCGGACGAGACCGCAACTGTATCGCCTGGCGCGGAATCATCCCAGTGATCATCTTGGTGTAATATTTTCGGAGCGTGTAACTACTCTTTTTTTCCTGCGAGAACTCCGCATCCCACGCCTGATAAGCGTTTTGCGTAACAAAGGAAACATTTTAATAATTTCTATAATGTTGACAATGAGCTTGTTCTCTTCATTCAACTGATTTCCCAGCAGTGGGGGTGAAACCAAATGGTTTCTAAACATTACCTGGAAGGAAAGCTGGCGCCACTGTCTAAGCTAGTTTCTTGAAGAGAACTTTATACACCGTTGAAATCCCGGGTAGATGACGTCTCTTATTTTGCTTGGCTAGAGGTGAGTTGACTGCGTGGATTCAGCTTCTGCAACAACGGCAGCTGCTCCGCGATACCCTGCACTTCGTGCAGACGAATTTATTTTGATATTGCAATTTTCTCTGCACCAATAACTTCAAAAAATTGTTAGACTGGTATGGAAATTTTCACAGCATGCCTTCATGGTTTGCTATGAGAAGAGTAGTATTGATTTAACTGAATCCACTTTTTATGTTAAGCACTTGTCAAGCCAAATACGAAACCTCATCTTCCCGGCATTCCTGCACCTCTCCATGGTGGATAATGTGCTCCGTGGTATGTGAGTGTAGCGCAAAGCAGGACAAGGGACAAAGAAAGACGCACACAACAGAGGCGCTAGCACCTGCGTTGTGTGCGTCTTTTTTCGTCCCTTGTCCCGTTTTGCGCATAGGGGGAGGGAGGGGAGGCGACCCTTTATGCTCGCCTCTTTTGGAGCCCGCCGACACCTGATCATGTATAGAGCTGCGGTTGAGCCACACGATTCCTGCGATAGCAGCGTTACCCTCTGTGCTGGCGCCCTTGAAGTCGTCCTTCCTGGCTGCCAGCACTGGCATCTCGGCTAGGATCCGGCCTTGACAGGAGATACCCTCACAGGACACTTTTCATTAGCACTGAGCGCTTGGTGGTCGAAGTAAATAAGTGAATGAAAACGAAAAGAAGTCATCCATCGACGAGCATTTGGAGCAATCGGCTTCAGTAAGACAAAGCGAAGGCAGCGCGCAAAACAGAGGCCAGATCATTGAAGAAAAAAGACGGGAAACTGAGAAGAAGATATTTAAGAACGCCTGACTGTTCTGGGCGTCGTACTCCACCCAACGTCGTCCCTTACTCTACAACGTGTTTTGCACTGTAAAACACGTAAATTGTCGGAATATATTTGTCTGCATTGAAGTTCACGATCTCTTTGCCTTCATGTAACTTCCCTTTCGGGTTTAACAATCGCTGGCCTACTTCCTTATTACAGGTGCAAATGCTGGCAGTTGTACGGATTCTAAAAAAGTGACCGGAGATCGGCCGAGTCTCTGAGCACTACACGGGCCGCAGTTCTTTGCAAAAACCAGACCTCGTGCTAGATAGTGACGAAGTGTGAGCGTAACTAGGCAGGGCAGTTCGCAAACCGCGCATCATACAGGCGATGCTATTTAGCTGAGTTGACGAGGAGAAGTTCATTGGAAGCTCAGAGCCTGTATGAGAAGAAAAGCAGCTGAGAAAAGATGGCAAGCTGAAGCAGAAGTAATGTGAGCTGGAATAGCGCACATCAAGCGCGAGCAACGGCACGCAGTTCACCAGCGAAAGCACGGCGTCGAGCACTTGCACTAAGAAAGGGAAAGCAAGTTCATGCGTGAATAGCACGCGGAAAAGTAGAGAGTTTTCTTCTTTATATTCTCTGCCATCGCTGCGTTTTATTGCTGGCATTTTGCGAGCTTTCAACTTCTAGGAGGAACGCCGCTTGCATGCGGGGAAGCAAGTGACAAACGAATTCACTGCGTGTCTCTCTGTAGCGCCACCACATTGTGAAACATTGTCAGACAGCGATCACGTGGGCCCCAACTAAAAGTCAGCGCAATTTGTCAAATGCTGACAGGTTAGCACTTTGCAAGGAGTTCGCTGAACCACTTTCTCCTTTCTTTATTTTGTCTGATTTCTCATTCCGCTGAGCGCTGCTGTTAAAGATAAAGCGTATATTCAGCTCAAGACAGCAGATGTTGCATTGGCAAATATATTTTCTCATGGTGTAAATGTTAGATCACTTTTATAGTTTTTCTAGTTCCAGGATCTGAAACTCGGTGGAATGTTTCTAGTAAAAATCACTACGAAAACAGTGAGTTTGAAAGGGTCAGGCCGATCCAGTGTGTTTAACGCAAAGCGGAAGATTTGTATGGAAGGAATCGAAATTTTTAAATTGTATCCTCAAGGAATGATTTATGGTGCAATTTGACCCTTTCGGTTGAATGTGTTGACAGCTGGCAAGAGTTTAAAAGAAAGCCTGGTAGGTATCTGGCGCGAGGGAGGGGCATTTTCTTGTCTCAGGCGTATTTGGCCCAGATATTCCTTCCAACCATGGGACCACAATTTAGTACGCCATGTAAGACTTCTCTGAATTGCGAGCCGAAACCACCGGCATTGCGAGAAGGGGTTGCGGCCCACCTCTCTTCCTGTGCGTCTTTCCGGCCGGTGAAGAGCAGCTATAACACTGCCTCGCCATATGTGCCTTGGAGGTGAAAGGCCTCATTTAGACAACGCCTGGTGAGCCACAGAGGTCTACCACCTACGAATCACCCCCTCCCCCTTCTCCTCCCTCTGCTGACCAGCGATGAGGATGTCTCCATACCTGCAGTGTACAAGAAAGGAACCACGAGGAGTGCCTTAATTCCTAGACGAGTTGAGAGCGTGCCGCGCCGTTTATTGGCCCGGGCGCAGGGGTCGGTGGGGCTCGTTTCCCCTTTCCTCTTTGAGAGCCCTCCGGCACCTGATCTGCTCTGCAGTCGTGTTTGCGCCGGACGATTCCTGCGCTAGCAGGGATACCCCTTCGATCTGGTATTCTATAAAGGCGTCCTTCCTGTGTCCAAGCACCGGCTTCGCGGTGAGGATGCAGGCTATAGACCACGGATACCCTCGCGAGACACTTTCCAGTAGCGCTGAGCGTGTGGTAGTCGATGTATAAACTCGAAAGAGGCGTGAAATCCTTGAATTACACCAGCGGTAGTTGTTGCGCTCGCCTGTGGCTTTCAGTGTTTGCACTCCGAGACACCGGTATCAAGGTCTTCATCCTGGTCCTGGTAACGTCGATGATTCCGTGGTTGTACCTGCTGGGGAGCTGCGAAAATCGTTAAATAATCTTCTGAAACTCGAAAGCAATTTCTCGCGCCGAAATTGGTGTCATGCTGCGAACAAACGTGCAGCTCAAGCGTGGTTTTCTTCCGCATTCAAGCACGCAACAACAATATCGAATTTCTCAGCCCGTGAACAATCGCCACAAGCAACTTCTGCCATTTTAACCCGCGGAAAGAATGAAGCAGGCCATACTACAGCGCTGAAAAAGACGGTTGTTGCTGCTGGCTTCGAGAGCAGTGCATAACAACAGTGGCGAAGTATGTGATGCTGCCGGTTTTGAGATCTAACAGGTTTTTGATGCGAAATCGTTACTAGTGCTATTATAATTAAAGCTGGTGGTGTGTGTGTGTGTGTGTGTGTGTGTGTGTGTGTGTGTGTGTGTGTGTGTGTGTGTGTGTGTGTGTGTGTGTGTGTGTGTGTGTGTGTGTGTGTGTGTGTGTGTGTGTGTGTGTGTGTGTGTGTGTGTGTGTGTGTGTGTGTGTGTGTGTGTGTGTGTGTGTGTGTGTGTGTGTGTGTGTGTGTGTGTGTGTGTGTGTGTGTGTGTGTGTGTGTGTGTGTGTGTGTGTGTGTGTGCATGTTCGTGCGCGTCTCTCTGTGTGTGTGCTCACAGATGGTGCAGAAAATTCCAGTGATGATAAGAAATATAGGATGGCGTCATCAAGCGGCCGTATGACGCATTCAACAAGCCGAGAATCGCCACTTATGACAATCTTATACATGTTATTCCTCTATATATACTCGCCACTGGCGTGCCTCCATGTTGTGCAAGCTTCGTGACATTCGCACGAAAATTGTGACGTAGCCGTTTGTCACAGAGTTCCGGGTGGTGTCGCACGATATTTCTCGTCGCTTATAGCTTATATCTGCTATTCACATGTGCTACTTGAGTTTGAGGCTACCTTGCGACACGGATTCAAGTCGAGGACATATGCAGCTTCAAATCAATGCATTTCCAGACTTTTGTATGACAATTATGGTGCAACAGTTCGCCGTACAGCAGTCCAGATGATGTCATGCTTACGTGTAGGTGGGTGTAAATGCAACCAGGAAGGGTAAATATTTCTGATTCCCACAGGTAAGCAGTCTTACATCTCTCTGGCAAAATTTATAGTTCGAAAGCACTACTTCACGAGGTCTAACCAGCTCACACAGTCTGTGTGAAGCTTGAATTTGTGAATGCCGTTGGCCAAGCCATTAATAAATAATAAATATACTGCCGCGACTAGGATTCGAACCCGCGGCGACGTGCAGAGACCAGCTTCGCTGGCCACTGCTACCACTGATACCATGCTATCGGCGCGGCCGGTCACGCTTCGTGCTAAACTG
This sequence comes from Amblyomma americanum, assembly GCF_052857255.1. NCBI lineage: Eukaryota > Metazoa > Arthropoda > Arachnida > Ixodida > Ixodidae > Amblyomma > Amblyomma americanum. Next base: position 111,124,119 of record NC_135500.1, on the reverse strand, counting down.
CAACGCACTAATACGCAACGCGTTGAACATCGTCTTCTTCAACTAATACTACTATCAAACCAATATCGTCGTCGCACGTGCCGACCATGCGGCACAGCAAACCCATGAGCCAACTAGGCTACACACATGCCTTCGTACGTCTACTATGGTCAACAACGTATAAACCCTACCGCCTTTTTTACGTTTTATTTTTTCTATATTCGCAGCCGCTCTCGGCGCTCTTGATAAATTATAATTGGGAGGGTGAGAAGGCGGCAGAAGGCGGTTGCCGCTAAAGCTCTTAGATCATATCTGTTGCAAGCGAGTGAGCAAATGTTTATTGAAGACGCTGGTGGCTTGACCGCATGTAGCTGGACCCTCGGTACAGGGCACCGGAATAATCTGCCGACCTACTGGAGATGAGAAGGAGCGCTTCCTGTTGATCGAGGCGTGCGCTGGTCAGCATCACCTCCCACAGCTCAAGGACTGCTTTACGCGGCTTTACATGTTGGGATTTCGGGGACATGTCCATGTGATATGAGTTAGGGTTGGAGTATCGGCGCACCATGGACATTTGTGTTCGTAAATGGGTGCAGGCGACTTGAGTGGTGTGCGTTGGGATAGGTGTCGCTTTGAAAACGCCATAGGAGTCAAAAGTTTTCAGAGGAGACAAGGGATAAGGGAAAGGACAGAGGCGTCTATTAAGAAGTTATATTTCGAGATGGATGGCGAAGTGGGAGGAAAGGGGATGTAAGGCAGGAGGGGGATGGTCACGCTCAGTGAGTATTTTCTCAACCTAAGGTGTCCGCCCTGACGTTGCAATCAATGCCCTCTTCGGTGGGAACCCATGTGGTGACGTCGTCTTGATGGAGTGTTCCGGAATACACAGCGCATCTCGTGGGACACTGCCGCTTGTATACGCTTGATAGGCGGCTTGAGAGTCTGTGATTATATTGCGCTGCTTCAGTGGGCGTCACTCCCTCTAATGGCGAAGGCAATGGCGGTCGCTTAAGTGACGGTTGGGTCTGGGGCCCGGAGAGAGACTGTCAGCAGTGGAGTATCGGTGCTGTGCACGGCAACACAGGCGAATGTGTGCATAGGAAGCGATGTCAACATAGGCAGCGGTGGAATCAAGCCCGTATTGTCTTTGCAGACGCTCTAGTCAGGCTTCCGACCTTGCCTTTTGGAGTTCACGGGGCCTCTTTCTGAGGACAGGGCTTGTGTAAAAGTGGGTGCGTATGTTGGGATGCAGTATTCCTGAGGGAGCGAGTGTTTGGGTTGCTTGGGGATCCCCGATGTGTTGGAGGATGCCCGTCCCGCGGAAGTAGTGAGTGAGCGCATGCGTTGGCAGGTGAGGACCACGTCTCAGATTTCATAGAAGGTGTTGTTGATGCCAGGAGTCACCAGTCAGCCTTGTATGGTTGGTCTTGGCGAGGTGAATGTAGCGAAGGCTATACTAAATGCGGCTGACAGCAAATCAGAAAGTGCCCTCTTCGCGCATGCCCTTTCTGTGGCCCTCTATTCGGCAGATAATTGCGCTTCAAGAAGTGTCTACTCTCAGCGGCCACTTTCCGGGTGTAGTAGTATGGTGGCACCATCTGGAAGTGGCACGGTCTGAATGCGGGAAATACTTAAGAAGTTTTGTTAGTGCATATGTTTTAATGATTTTGTTGCCAGATGATTATGTCCTGATCAACAATCTCGCAGTTTGCAACTTGAACACAGTTCACGCTATTGACCCCCATTGGTGCAGCAGTCCGTAACCACCCGAAGTTTGATCATCTCGGACAGCCGTTTTTGATATATGGATGATAAGTTTCGAAACTGGTAATATCGAAGAGCTGTGGTGGCCACGGCACGGCGCTTGTCATGGCTCGAGCTGGAGAAAAAGCGTGAGATGCACGTGACGCGTTCACTTCCCGAGTGTGGTCAGCCCATGGGCGCGGCTGTGAGAATGCCGCCGACTTGCGCTCGGTGTGCACCTGTGGAGAGCTGAAATTCTGAGCACTATAGTGCCCCCAGGAATTACATTTTCATGGAGCTAAAGAGTGGTATCGAAAGAGTTGATGATCCTCTACGATTTCCATGTTAGAGCATAAAAACTGCAGTATTTAAAATAATAACTATCAGCTGCTGGTCGATTACTTTGATGGTTTTCTCTTTCAATCTGTGTTATAACGCTCGCCGCCGTCGGGATCGCGCGAATTCTTTGTATTGTAGTTTTTTCCAGAGGTCTTTAGGACGCAGAGTTTTCGAGGCTGAAGAGTGGCTGCAGAAGGATTGATTAAAAGTGTGGCGACAATGAGTATGCAATTTTCTTGCCATTTTTTCATAAAAACTCCGGTTGGAACCATTTCCGTTGTGCTTATATAGCAGACATGGGTCATCACCTTCTAGAATGTTTAAATATCTTCGATTAGGATAACATAAGGAACTATACTAATGAGGCCTATTATTCGTTCTAATCAACCTGCTAATCCACCTTAATTTATTCTCTGTGGTGGGCCTACTTCCAAAAGTTTAGGGGTGCTTTAAAATTCATGAGTATGAGCCAAAATCCAAGTTTTGGGGTGTCCTCCAACTTTAGAATTTCTGCAGCTTTTTATTCGTCCCCAGGTTGTGGGGCGTTTACGACGTCACTACCCTTCACGGATTGCGGAGAGTCCTTTTTCCTCTACAGCGCAGTGGTGCAGCGGCAAAGCGATGCGCTATTATAGAGTTATAGCATAGCGTGATCCGCGATCCGCTACCGTCATTCGCGTCCGCGGGGCACTGCTGGTACGCTCTGATTGGTCCCGACGCAGGAGGCGCGAACGCAGCTGATGGGCACGTAGTGCCATATGGCGCCATCGCGGAGTTCTGCGCATGCGCAGTGGCACCTCGGGGCAGCGGATCACGGTAGCGGACGACGGATCACACTATGCCATAACTCTCTATTATCCCGTCAGGCGGCGGTCATCAACCGGAAAGGCTCTTCTGTCATCAACCGGACCGGGCGCACATCAACCAGACAGGCTCTTGTAATGCTTTGGATAGCGAAACATCGCACCTATCCTTGGCCATACGGCGCTTGAAATGCCATCAAGGCCTGATTAAATGCGCATTGTGCATATAATCGTGCGTTTAAGACCATCGCAGACACCCTTGCTTGTATGTCGAAGTGGAACGAACGACCTGGAGGTCGACCTTCCTCAAGTTGTCTTCGCATACCACCCCGCTGCTGAAGCTGCCGCATATGAATTATTTACGCTCCTCCACTGTAGGGAGGCCAAGACTGCGGTCTCCGCCATAGTGTAAAACGTCAACTAGGATTTCAACCTAAATGTCTACGCTTTACTTCACCGCGAAGAACAAGCCTGGAGGTCTGCCCGGTTACGGATACAAGATCTGCAGCTCACCCGTGCCAGACGCTGCTCTACAAACATGCGACACAGAATACACGCAATGTGGCACAGCCTGGGTTAAGACCCCCATTCGTGGCCGTGAATTCAGACACAAACTTTTGCTACTCAATTTTGTCCTGTAGAAGGTTTCGAGCAGTGCTGGTGAACAGAAATATGAAGGTTATCTGATGAAGAGACAGTATCCTAGCGACGCCACACTCGACCAGGCTTAGTGATGTCGTGTGTCTAAAGTCATTTTGTGCGCGATAATTTGTTTTGCCACTCTATGCGCACTGTTTATTTTGGCCCACTTTTCCTTTGATGCGCCGTTGCAGTTGCTCAGTGGTTATGGTGCTCGGCTGCTGGCAAGAAAGATGAGGGTTCTGACCTGGCCGCGTCGGTCCCATCTCAATGCAGCCATAATGCTAGAGGCGTGTGTACTGTGCGATAGCAGTGCACGTTAAAGAACCCAGTTGATCGAAATTATCGGGAGCCCTCCGAAACGGTGTCCTTCATAGCTTGGTAGCTTGGGTTGTTTTTGACGTTAAACCCAGTCAGCCATATACCAAACCACGTCCGTCCAAGGTTGTAAAGCATCGGGCCAATGAACTTTACGAGGGGTGGGGGAGAGTAGGAGTAATCCCGCTAAGCTTAGTAATGGTTTGTTCATGCTCAAATCCGCCGGCGCAGGGTTTCGTTTGTGACTAGAGATGCGAAGATATTTAATTGGAATGTTTCAGCCACTGGCAACTGGTTCTGCGTTCTTCGAGATTATCGATATTATGATCACAAGATTCGGTTACTCTTCTTCACCTTCCGGAAATCGGTGACTGTTTCATTTGTTGGTTATCAAGGGCCTTAATTGGGAAGAGTTGGGGAAAGAGTTAAAGGAGAATACTTCAGTAACCTGCGATTCGGTGATGAGATTACCTTGTTAAATCACTCAGGATATGAACTGCACAACATGACCAGTGAGTTAGACATGGAGAGCAGAATGATGGAGCATAAAATTAATATGCAGGAAGCCAAAGTAATGTTTAAAAGTCTCGGAAGGGACCAGCAGTTTACAACTGATAACGAGGTGCTGTAACCGATGCGGGATTAGGTCTACTCAGGACAAGTAGCGACAGCAGATCAGGATCACGAGAGTAACGAAAAATCAGAATGGTGTGGAGCACATTAGGCATGTTCTCTCAGATCATGAATGGTAGTTTACGACTATCGCTCAAGAGTATATAACAGCTGCATCACAGCGGTGCCTTCCTGTAAGGAAGAAACATGGAGGTTAACGAAAAGGGCTCAAATTATGTTAAAGAAAGCGCAGCTAGCTTTGGATTTAAAAATTATAGGTTTAACGTTAAGGAACATGAAGACGGCAGAACAAGTCAGTGATCAGACTGGAGTTAATGAGATCCTAGGCGAAATCAAGAGAAAAAAAATGGGCTTGGGGAGGGCATGTAATGCGAAGGCAAGATAACCGATGGTCATTCCTGGTAACGGACTGGATTTCAAGGAAAGGGAAGCGTTGGAGGGTGCGACAGAAAGCTACTTGGGCAAATGAGATTAAGAAATTTGCACGGATATGTTGGCCTGTGTTAGCACAAGGTAGGGGTAATTGGAGAGATATGGGAGAGGCCTTTGTACTGCAGGCTGATGATGTTTATGGTCATAGAGCAGTGCAATACGGTATATCGCCAGACACTGCCTTGAGTACTTTTTAAATGATTACTCATCTAATATTTTTTATTTGAGTACGGAAGGTGGGATTGGAGGCCTATTTTGAAGTCATTTCGCCTTTTCTATCGAACTGCCATGTTACCGAATAAAAACAAAAATAAACTTTGGAGAAAGCCCGGAGCTAACATTTTGTGATATCAGTTGTCAGTAACAGGCCACGGAAAAGCTTATATTTATTGTTTTACCAGTGGATACTCGACAGCACTGGGGAACAAACCTAGCACCTCCCGCATACGAGATGGATGCTCAAATGGCTAGGCCACCGCTATGGCGCAGTTTGTCACATTTAGACGCTGAATATGGTGTAAAAGTTACTTGGACATTTCGGAGAGCGACCTTGTCTACACTGGATATTTTTTTATCTATATACTAAACCATATTCCTTATTTCTCCGCAGAGTCCAGACACTCGGCTCTCTTGTACTTGGTGATAGTGCAGAGCAAGTTTTAACATTTCTTAGCCGCCACGCGATCGACAAAACTCACACCATTGTGTGGAAATCCGCCCTTCAAGAAGGCGATGCTCTTTCCGAGGTCACATAACTCTAAATGATTTATCACTGCCACGAGAAAAGATGACCTTTAAAAGCATGCATTTTTTCGCCCAAGAAAAAAATAAACGATCAAAGCTTGCCCGGTAGATCCTGTTTTCACGCTGTCGATCGTACTACTTAAATACTGCGTGTTACATGCATTCATTTCGAAAATAGTAAATAAATATACGAAACCAAGAGATCCCTATATTAAAGGAATTGTTAATACTGAAGTGTCTAAGGCATCCTAAAAAACCTATTTCGCCATTTTTTCAACGGAGAAAATTTCTTAGCATGTTGCGCCTGTCTTTTATTTTCCAAATTGAGCAGACAAACAAGGTTAATTTAGTAGCCTTTCTTCAACACTGTGTGTGAGGCTTCATCCAGACAATCATCCAGACAGACAGACAGACAGACAGACAGACAGACAGACAGACAGACAGACAGACAGACAGACAGACAGACAGACAGACAGACAGACAGACAGACAGACAGACAGACAGACAGACAGACAGACAGACAGACAGACAGACAGACAGACAGACAGACAGACAGACAGACAGACAGACAGACAGACAGACAGACAGACAGACAGACAGACAGACAGACAGACAGACAGACAGACAGACAGACAGACAGACAGACAGACAGACAGACAGACAGACAGACAGACAGACAGACAGACAGACAGACAGACAGACAGACAGACAGACAGACAGACAGACAGACAGACAGACAGACAGACAGACAGACAGACAGACAGACAGACAGACAGACAGACAGACAGACAGACAGACAGACAGACAGACAGACAGACAGACAGACAGACAGACAGACAGACAGACAGACAGACAGACAGACAGACAGACAGACAGACAGACAGACAGACAGACAGACAGACAGACAGACAGACAGACAGACAGACAGACAGACAGACAGACAGACAGACAGACAGACAGACAGACAGACAGACAGACAGACAGACAGCCCTACCAGCACACAATGCCTAAATGCGGTGAATGGCCACTATAACTGCTAGCGCAATAAAAGCGGAAATTAGATCTGAAGTTAAGGTGTTCAATCCAGTCGCGGGTTTTAACTATGCTGGGGAATGAGTGCCGTAAGATCTGAGTTTCCAAGGGCGTCTTAATAACAGATAGTAATTAACTGGGGTGCATAGGATTCTAGCATGAAGGGGTCTAAAATAGCCGTGAAGCTTTGTGTTTGGTTTTTAATTTTATTGCGCAAATATGTCCTTCGGCCCGAGAGGGTTGCAGGCACATGTGCAGGCTAGTGTCAGCTATAAATGCTAACAAGGCCGGGTATTGGGGCGCATGGGTATAGATTCGAGTGTCTAGTGGTCGGCTGAGGTGGTAATCCTCAATGCTGAGGTGTCGCTTGCGTGCCTCCCGATGTCCGGGGAAAGTTTTCATCAAGTGAGGTAACGTCGCCTCTATAGCAGATGCGAGGCAGAAGGGGCAGTTCAGAAGCTGGGTCTGTGATATCCAGGAGACCCTGGTCTCAGGCGTCAGCGCTGCATCCTCCCGGATTCTCTTCAACGCCAACTCCTCAGGGCGAGTTAAATAGCCGGGATGTTTGGATCCCCGCAATGGAATTAAAGCACGTGTGTAACGGGGAAGAAATTCCATTTTAGGCAGTACGGCGTCTCCTGCGGATAATTTTAGTATGTGAAGCTGGCATGGCACTTGCAGTGGATATTACGCACAGTTGGTGTGTATAGCGTCGAGCCCATATAATGCGCACAGGGCATGGATATGATTTAACGACCCTGCACACATCGACAATATTGCCCAGGGGACAGGCTGCGCGCCGTAGAGCCCTTACTGCTTCTGTTGAGTCGGTATATAAGAGAAGAGTATTTGGTGGTGGAACACAGAGGAGGTCCTTTAACGTGGACAAGCTGTCAGGAATGGAAATGAGCTCTGCTATCACAGAGAGAAGCGGCGCCTGTGTGACGTAGGAAAATGTCTCGCGACCATTGCGTACAGCTGGACAGGGGACACTGGTGTGCAGCGTACCTTTTTTTGTGCTTGCGTTCACGAAACCTTACGATGCGCCTATGGGCTTTGCTTGGAGAGGAGGCTCTGTTTCACAGAATGATGAAGGTTGCTCATGACACTAAGGGGTCGGTTGTAGGTCACGTCGGGATGTTGCCAAGGTGGGGGTTCCAAAGGCGTTGCGTGAAGAAGCGGATAAGTACGATCAAAGTAATTTGCCAGGACAGACGCTGCAGGGGTTGCTGATACTTTGGGCTGCGCACATCACGGCACTTCTCCACGAGCTTATGAATGGTATTCAGCTGGCCTTTCGCTTGTAGTGTGAATAGAGGTCAAGCGAGGAAGGCCAGTGATAACTCTCATGGCCCCTGATTTGACCGTTTTCAAGCGGTCTCAGTCTCCTAAAGTAAGGCGGTGGAACTGCGCTTGATAACCGAGCCGAGGCTGCAACAAAGCGCAGTCTTACGTTCGTGCCATATTAAAGCACGAACCACTTGTTTCTGGGCAATTCGGCGAAATAGATGCAGCGTACAGACAGCCTTCTGTTCGGCAGATCGAACCCACACTGCTGGTTGACAGCTAGCACCAGCATCGACGAGGCTGTAGCAGGGAGATGGTCGTTCAAAGACAACTGTATACATGTGAGAAAAAGGCGGCGTCCACCCCTTCGGTTCGTCATAGCCATAAAGTTTGTGTTTAGGACCGACAGCTCCAGGTCAATCTTTGTGCAACACTGAGAGGTCTTGTCCAGAGCTGTCTGAAAGCCTCCTTCTTGGCATCTAAGGTCTGTGTAAACTGACCAAACCATTACATCATCCGCATACGTCAAATAAAAAATATCCGCAATAGTAGCCAGTTGCCATGGCAAAGGAAGCAGGGTGATGTTAAACAATACTGCAACCAGCACGAATCCTTGAGGTACACCCCTCTTTGTGGTGAAGGTGCCATTACGTTCCTTGCTGTTGCGTACAGCAATCCAACGGTCTCCTAAGAACGAAGCCACAAAGTTGCCTACTCGACGAGGGATAATGTAGAATGGCCAAGATCGCTCACTGGCTGACGTTCATACACAGATATTCCGGACAAAAATATTTTTGACTGGGAGACGGGTATGAATGCATTTTTTCATATAAAGTAAAATATCACTATAACAAACATTATATCCAGAGGCCACCCGCTGGCTGTCTCATATTTTTTTCTATTCACGTATTTGCTATCGTCCAAAGCGTTCCAATTGTTTTTTATGGCAGTCTTAACTGTTCGATGCGATCAATGGAAACACTATAAAAGAAACATTTTGTTAAAAATCAGAATAATGGACTATTACGTTCAATATGTCCCTAACAGCGTCTGAAAATTTTTCAATTTTAAAAGTTTTTGCTCGAGAAAGCTGGACATGCATATGCCTTCAGAAAGTCTATAGAAGCGTGCGGATTTTGCGAAACCTGCCTCCAAGCAGCACAATGCTTGATAGGTGGTTCAATCCGTGCTCAGTGCCCAAGTGAGGGCGAAAGCCAATCTAAGTTGGATGGTACCAGTGATGCCATACCAGCAGCCATGAGAGCCGGGTGGCTATCATCGGTTCTAGTAGCTTACACAGTGTGGACGTAAGCGCTATCGGGCGAAAGTTGCTTAACTTGCTAGGATTATTTCCGGGCTTCGGTATCTGCACCCCCTCAACTGGTTCTCACCATGCTGGGACCTCTCCGTATGTACAAATTTGGTTCAGGGCATCAAGTAATCACATAAATGCCAAGCCTTCGATATTTTTCCAATCCTGATATGAAAGTCCATCCACCCCAGGAGCTGCACGCGGTTTTGCTACATATATGGCTGCAAGAAACTCAGTAATTGTGAACTGCCTCTGCATACCTTAATGATCCTCTTTGCTTGTAGGCGAGCCCGCTTCTGAAGGAAGAGCAATCGGCTGGATAAACTACGCTGCTGGTTGGTCGAAAGCCGGAAATAAAGTCCTGGCGTCTTGTGAAGTCAACTGATTTGGTGTCTGCCCCGAAGCAACACATGTTGACCTTTCGGGTCTCGTGAACGCTTACTGATTTCCATGAGAGGGAAGGCGCGCCATATCGATGCAGTCGTTGACGATGAGCCAAGAGACGCGCACAAGTTTTGTTATCGGTGGCGCGTAAGATTCTCATGTCGGTGTGCCGAAGCAGTTAGCCGCTGTAATGTGTCTCAGCGTTGCGACGAAGGTGGGTCTCAAGTGACCGCCAGTTCCGCCCAACGACGGGCTGCCCAGAGCCGAAGAACGTGCAGATCCGGAGGCGGTCCGCATTCCTCCACCGGAACTTGAATGAATGGCATTTTGAGTTGCTGCACACAAAGCTTTCTGCAGATCAGATAGAGCTGATGCCAGCCAGTCGTTGAGTGCCGTCCGGAAGCAAGTCCCACTCTGTGACGTGGCAGCAGCGCTTACAGCGACACTGGGAATCAGTATCCACAAGGGTAAGCAATGGATGGTGATCGCTGCCCCGACAGTCTATTTGTCGGTCCTAAGATACAGGGCGTGCAGCGCGCCAGCAAGTTACGTCTTGAGAAGAAGGATGAGAGGGGATAATTCCACCGGCGGGTTGCGATGCCAGGAGAATTGAGAAGCACAAACTGTGGCGCCTTAAAACTGTCCAGCGCTACACTTTTCCCGCACACTAGAGCAGGGATAACCCGAAGTCTGATGCGGGGCATTAAAATCACCGCCATAGGCGAGGAGCTCTGTAGACGTAGACGAGGAGCTCTGCTACTGTCGGGATGTATGCAGCACGGTAAAAGAACTACGTAAGCGCAGGGAAGGCGGAGCAGCACAGCCACAACTTCTTACCAATTGTTGCATCAAGGCGCCAGTGAAACTTCAGTCTGAGGGTAACAAGTGGCTACGTATACGGCAGCCTTTCCAGGCGTTCTGGAGGCAATACAGCGGCAGTTGTCTGGGATAGTTGGGCAGGAGTAGGCAGTAAAGTCAGAAAGCGGGGGTAGAGCTTTTGTGTCTTGTAGAAGTAATTCCCAAGCAAGATGTTTACCTAACCGCAGCCAATGACGGATATCGCCTGTCTTGTTCAGAAAACCCCGACAGTTGCATTCTAACACATATCTGGGGGTGTTCGATGATGAATCCATATTTAGGAAACCGAAGGAAGGTTAACTATTGACACATTTGACAGGTGCTGCAGTTGTCGCACCACGAAGCGGTGCCGCTTTACAGAAGTCAGCTGAGCAGGCTGTTACGTTGCACAAGAGAAAAGCGATGTGTGCGCATTTGACTGCGTCAAAGGAGATAGGTTAATAGTATCGCATCTGGACGGTTTAGCAAGTAAGACCCGTTTTTGGGAGAGACGTTGCACCTCCTCCTGCAGAACTGCAAGATGTTTATCCCATTTGGCAATGTCATCTAAAGGTTGCCCTTCAAGAGCCGAGCTTTGGGCTGGTTTAGCAGAACGTGCTTTCTCTGCTTCAGTGCTTGACCGTACTTTTGGGGGGCGGTAATAACTGACTCAATATCACGTTGTGCGGTAGTGTCATCTTCGCTAATAGTGCAAAGCGGTCGGTGTAGACAAGGCGCCATTTGACGCCTTCGGTATTGACTTCGGGTGATCCCCCTTCAAATGTTTACGCCGTTTCTCAATGCCGCGGCGGTTCATCCGGCAGTCTTTGGAAGTGATATTGTGGTCGTCCTTGCGACATAGGCCACAGCGATGTTGCTCGGAATCAGACGCCGCCTTAGTAGTGTCTGCGAGATGCGGGCAAGACGCTCTCATGTGTCATGGCCGGAAGCAACAATAACCGTAAACGACTCCAGGTTTGTAAAGGTGGTGCTGGAAGATGCCCCATAAAATGAGATTCCAGTCGGAGCAGACAGAGGCTGCTGCAGAGTGACAAGACACGTACATCCCGCGTCCATATACCGAGCTTATGTGTGGAACAATCCAAAGAAGAACGAAGTTCCTTGGGTGCCACGTCTGGGTCGACGACCAACCCGACATAACGCCGAAGGTCGGAAGCAGATGCCAGGTTAGTTTGAACAGTCATGATGGTCGAAGCAGAGGCAGGCAAAGTCTTCAGTTCGCGAAGGCGGTTGACATCGGAGAACGAGCGCACCAAAACGGTGACGTTGTTGGTGGGGCGGTGAATTGCGAAGCCTTGAAATCCACGTCTTCGAAGGCACTTGTCGAAGGTCGTTTGAAGGAGACGGCGAGAAAAAGTAGACACATCAAACAATTCGCAGGGATTAACCACCACCTTGTATAGCGGCAATACGCCAGGTTAAGACGAAAGGCGGTCTCTGATCTGAAAGGCTCTTTTGAACAATGTTTCAGACTGGCGTGTCATTTACGCAGCATGTTTGCTAGGAGGAGTAGAGCCTGCAGAAGGAAAGCGTTCCCTCGTAGCCCTAGCTTGCTGCAGCTGCGGAGCGGCGGGGCCACCCCTGACCTCGGCGATGGATCCCCGACTTTGGCAAAGGCGAGTCCGTGATTAGATGACGGCTAACCACCGCACGCAGCAAAGCTGCGGCAATGGCTTTGAAGACAATCGCTGGCCAAGTGGTCAATTTTGACGCAGCGCAGTGAAAACACGTCCGATTGTTGTTGTTCCTCGGTAAACACGTGGATACCCTAGCGGGGGAATTCGAGGCTGCACTTCGTCATCCTTCCTTCGCAATTCACAATGAAGCGATTTTCACAGCTTTTTCAATAAGCACTCATTATCACAACTTTTGACGCTACCAGATGCGCCCAGGTCCGACAGTTCGACGAAACTACTGTTCCCGGACGAGAGCCCACAGACCGGCTGGCAAATGGGGCCGTGTTAACTTGGCCACACCGCTATCAGCGCTGGACGCCGGGGGTATAATCGGCAACCGGAGAGCGTTTTCGTGGGGCGCGATACCGCTTCCACAATGACGCACTCACCATTCGTGTTAATTCTTCAAAGTTCTCCTGCTCCTTCACTTCTTTTGGAATGCACTGACTGCGGATTCATTGCAACTTTGGGCGCTGGCAGATGCGACCAGACCCGACAGTTGGACTAAACTGCCACACCTGGACGACAGCCCACAGATGGTGTGGAAACCGGGGCTGTGTACATTCGCACACCCCGCTATCAGCGCTGAACTCTCTGAATATAACCAACAACAGGACAGCGTTTTGTTGGCCAATATGGCATAAGAAATGACTTACGCGCCCCAGAGCAGTTGAAGGCATAAGTGGACGTCGAGCTGAAACAGCTATCTGCCAGAAGTGACAGAATCGAGGTAGAAATCAAAGAAATGAAATCAAACCTTTCTACAGGTACGCCGTCTGCAGAACTGCCTGGAAAGGGTCCTTGAAATATAACTGCCCAATTAAAGATAACTACCTCGCGATGTGATGACACAGAAATCAGACTTCGCCGCTCCAACCTAGTCTTCTTCGGTATTCCTGACAATGAGTCCGAGACATAGCACAGCTCAGAAGCGAAGGTGCTAATTGGAGCTTTGCGCAGAACACCTTGGCTGCATGGTTGAATCAACACAATTTGAAGTCCCATAACTACAGCGCAACGAACGGGACGTAGAAGAAGGACACAGGCAGGGACACAACACAGCGCTGCCTGCTTGTGTCCTTCTTCTACGTCCCGTTCGTTGCGCTGTAGTTATGGAATATAGAAACCAACTCGCCCTACAACTTACCTCGTCGAACAATTTGAAGAAGCCCTTCCACTTTTTTTCGCTAATAATCAGAGAAATGTACAGCGATTATCGTTAAATTCAGGTATACAAGGTCAAGAAGCGGATCAAATAAAAAGAATATATGTTTAAAGACACGCAGCTTGTCGTTCGCGAAGATTTTTCTTTCCGAACATGCCTGGTCAGGAAAAAGCTACAAGATTTTGCAAAGTCGCAGGGCGCATCATTTAAACTTCGAGTTGATAAACTGCTCATGAATGATGCTGTATATAGGGACGACGCTGGTTCTTACAATATCAAACAATGTGCCCGACAGCAAAAACGAAGAGCGGTGGTACACGAGGCTGAAAATCATCCCGAGCCTCCTTACGCTGCCACTGCTCATCCTTTGCTTTCCATATCATTACTAAAAGGCGTAGCATTCTTCCAAAGTGCACCGCACTCTACTCTTATCTACAGCGTAGTGGCTCCGAGATCTTTAAATTTCACATCAAGGTTGCTGCACCCAGATATAACAGACGAAGAAATCTTACCTGATTTTACCGGTTTTGCTGCTTACCGGAATAAAAACCTAACAAAAGGGATGGTAGCGTAATAATCGTCATAAAAAGATGAATTCCTTCCTTTCGTATCAACATTTCAACGCCTTTAGAAACCTAATGGGTTTCCATCGCGTCTTCATCTTTGAACTCTCTTCTTGGAATATGTTACCGACTACCAGTTCAGAAAATTTCGTAACACATCAGCATGCAAACCTCTCAGATATGAGAACTTCCCAAAAGCCGACATTTATTGATTTAGTGATTTTTGGGGAACATCAACTAGAGAACCTTAACTGCAACAGCAGAGGTCATGGTTAACTTTTTTAACTAAACTTAGACTTTCCCTTATCTAACTGCTGCATCAACCTGCGCGGGGCGCTAACATATTGGACCTTGTTTTCACATCAGTTCCTGACTATGTAAGCCCAACCTCTCTTACGGATGGTTTCAGTGATCACAAGCTACATGCAGTCACCGCCACTTCAACGAAGTCCATCCTGCAAATACATCTTCGAATATAACAGGACAAACTACGATCCCATTAACGTTGACTTGCAGACGTTCTTCCATTCCTTTATTCCATCATTTTCTAATCGGTGCGTTTTCTTCTTATTTCTTATTTATTTATTACACACTGCTAGCCTCTTCTACGAGGCTGTAGCAGGATTGTGGGAGTAGAACAGTTACAAAAACACAAACGACAAGGCGGAATGTACATATAAGGAACCTTACAAAGACTCAGGAGGAACTAAGGCACACAAAAAGTCAATATCAGTCTATATATATAGATATATATATATATATATATATATATATATATATATATATATATATATATATATATATACGATGACAACGCATTAGCAGTAGGTGTTCTACTTGCTTCAAGAGCTGTGGTGGCTGGCTTAGCGTCTTAATATGCTAAAGCTGATTTTCATTAGCAGTTAAGGCATCCACCTTCACCGGCAGCCGCCCCCACAAGCCTTCTGGGCTTTTCCCATGTCAGCCACCTTTGGGCTCCACCCTACACTCTCCTAGAATTGGAGAGAGGGATGTCCCTCTCTTCGTTTCGCCACCTGCAAGCCATGGCAAGTGGCACCCTCTCCTCTTCCCCCTATTCTTCACTAGAAGAAAGGAGCGGGATTGCCCTTTTTCTCCTTTGCCACTTGCTAACCGTGAGAGGTTGGCGGCAATGGCAGCTAGGTACATGGTGTTCACCAAACTACAGCTCCGGACGCCGCATTTTCTTCACGGTGGGGCCTCCAACGCTAACGCATAAATGATTGGTTCGCCTCTCATGCCTGCCTTTCAGTTAAACGGTCTTGATAAAGAACAGAATTTCACTCGCTCCACAAAGCAAACAGGTTGTTTCCATTTATGAGGAAACGTCCCGCCTCCGGATCAGCGCACTGCTTAGTTTACGACGCTCTTACAAGTTAAACGTCAAGGGTACAATGTAAGGGTTATTTTTCTTCCACTCTGCAATTTATTATATTTAACGCACAAAAAGATTACACCATTATTTACCATTTACCGTCACCACAAATAACCAAAAAAATCTCCCCTGATTTCCTTGGTTTCAACAAGTCATTTCTTTTATACGTATGTCACTACAAGCTTGTCATTTCTGTGCCCTTGCCCGCCCAATAGCTGAAAAACGGCGTTGGTTCTTGTAGTATTGATTTCATAGGCACCATAGCAGGGTAAGATGATTCTCGCACAGCTGCCTCCCTCACAGTTCGATTACGTTCCACATCCCTCTTGCGGCATTACAGGGCGTTGCACCTCCACCGGTTTGGTCGCCGTGGGCGCTTTTGAACACTGTGAAGTATAGGCTGTACGGAGCAAACGTAAACTCGAAAATAGAAGGTTTGACAGAGGACGGCGCAGCCGAATTGGTAAGACAGAACAGAGTTGAGCTGAGGTGAGGTGTTAAACGCTACGTGTGGGATTAAGCTTGCTTATTCTGCCGGCAATTGCTCCACCGTAGCGTCGCATCTATGTTAATAACGTCCTAAAACCTGTCGTACCTACCGCGCTATGCGCAGTGTCACTTATAAGAGCACATATTCCACTCCCGCAGTCACCATCTATGCACACATTCACTCCACACAGCCCAAATCACAGTCCACTCAAGAAGTCACCATCTGTGCACATATTCAGTCACAGTAGAACATAGTCCATTGCAGTGCTACAATCCATACACACATTCACTCATAGTTTAAGCATAGTCCACTTCAGAAGACACCATCTACGCACACATTCAATCAGAGCAGACCATACTCCGTTCCTTCTGTCGCCATTTATAAGCAAGATCCGCGTCCTGCAGAAATGTTAAAATAAGGCGTGCAGCCTCCATTTAGCATGTCTGGTTTCCACTCGGGTAGACAATGCCGTGAACTGTGCTGTGAAGGGCTCTTGTTTTCTTTAAGAAAGCGAAGATCACATACCTTTCCCCGTTGTACTCTGGGCAGTACATACTATAATGTTCTATATCGCCCACACACCACATAAAGAACACAGCGGAGACGATGCCATGCCCGTCTTATGCATGCAGGCAGGAGTGCGAGCAGAGGCCATGTGAATTCGATGTAGTAGAATGGCCTGGGATCTTCTCAGTCCCTTGGTCACACCTGGCTTGTGTGGCGCACTTAACAGCGTACTGAAATGATCGAGCCCAGTTTTCGTGCAGAGACTTTTTCCATCTTGAGGTAGTTTCTTTGATGGATTCCTTGACAGAGGTTTATGGACCAGACTGCCTGCCACATCATTGCCTCTGACTCCTATGTGAGAGGGCACCCATTGAAAGTATAGAGTAAAGCCTCTGTTGTGCAGATTCTGCACCAAGCGTAGAGAGCCTATAGACAAGGCATCAGTAGGGAATCCGCGCTCTAACCTCTGAAGGGCAGATTTTGAATCAGTTAGGACGACAACAGGTTGAGCAGGACAAGGCCGTGATTGATACAATATGCGACTGACCACCAGCGCTTCATGAAGTTTGACCATTAAAGAAGGATGGTTTCCCCATTGCTCACTTGCAATTCTACGGATCGCATTGACACGCGAATATAGACATGAAACAATTGCGTCGACAGCTCTTCGCACTGTAGACGGGGGTCAATAATGACGCCCAGGAAGCGCATGTGGTTGAATTGGCGGATGAAAGAGTGGCCAAGGTTTACCTCCAACCGCGCTTGACGTCTTCCTACTCCAGGAAACAGAACAAAGCCGGATTTTTCCACTGATAAAGACAATCCCCTACCTTGAAGGTAACTTTATACCGAAAGTAGAGCCTGTCGAGCTATCAGGGTAAATCGGTTGTGTTAGTAGCCAGTAATCCAAATACAGATGTCGTCAGCACATACTGACATACGCACTTGCCTGCAAGTGTTTTGAACCGAATCAGGAAGGCCAGCCATTACGACATTAAAGAGCGCAGGGGAAAGAACACTTCTTTGAGGAACACCCCGTGACAGAAACCTTTCGCCGCTTAAGGTACTCCCTAGCCGTACACGAACCGCACGATCACTTATAAAATTGTAAATGAATCTTCAAGGGACCCTGAGGAGAAATTGAATTTGGTTTGTATCGATAGAATACCAGCTCCTGATCCCAAAAACGCCACTCTTACTGAAAACAAAGCTCCTGTGAGGTAGAAAATAACAAGAACCAAAATACAGGTATCGCCGCCACAGGCCAATCTCGCAAGTACAAGCTTGATGACGTCATAGGACAAGAGACGCCACCTTAGAGAAAGTTTCCTTCCTACATGGCCACGAATCTCTGAGGCTGACAAAGCAAGGTTGCGCGGTTCAATATTGAAGTAAGGTTTGTTTCAAAACCTATAGTGCACTTTTATCACACAAGAAAGACAGACAAAAGACCACCTGAATGTTGGAAGCAAAGAAAACCGATGCTTGGCAGCCCCACGGGCGGCCAGGAGAGTTTCTATTTGCTATGATGCTTCGCGACTATTGTTGCGAGGTTTGCGTGCCCCGTGGTTTTGTTTTTGACGCACCTCAATTTAAAAGCGCCGAAAAGCAGAGGAACTCCAAGTGGCACTTCAAGTGCTAGTTAGCATTTCAAGGAGCCTGTTAAGGCTGGTCCGATGATCGCCATGGTCGATGAAAAACTATGATGGCACGATGGTCGGTGATCGTATGGCAGTTAGCAGTATAAAGAGCACTTGTGTCTTCGTACGCTCGCCCGGCGAAACGTTCCCGGCTGTGCCAGTCAACTTCAAACTACTTAACAGAAATCGCTTATTGGCCTAGAGACAGCATACAAGGCTGTTAAGAAAAAGAGATTTGGAACCTGCCGAGACCATGACTCCGCTCCCCTCCAACTGGTTTGTTTGCGACTCCATTCAATAGCTTTGGCAGTTGGGCTGAGCTGTTCTATTCTAGCTCTCGGCTAATTTAATTCATTCACAGTACACATATGAGAGTACATGCAAGTAGGCGAGAGAGCCCGATCCAGTGGACCCAGTACCTCCGGAAAGGCGTGGAACCCGTTGAAGCATCGTGCGTCGGCTTTACTTTCAAGCCGCCAACTTTAAACGCGAGCGCTCTAGAGCACCCCTCAGTTTTTTGCGGCAAAAAATAAACAAATAAATAACCTGGCCATTGAAACCGTGGGAAACCCACTCGGCGCCGCCTGCTGCACCGTGTAACCGCGCCGCTCAAGGAATCCCAATCCGTTGGCCCCAAAGCCCCGGCCAGCCTCCGATGGGCGCAACGCGCCGACCTTGTCCTCGCCCCTTGCGACTCCCCGCACTGGGTTTACGATATTTATTTAGCAACGGCGGCTCACGGCGGAAGATGGAAACGACCCGCCGGCGCCTAACCCAACCGTGCTCCCTCAAAAGCATTGTACGCTCTGTGGGGCTGAGGTCGCTGAAATGCAGGCCGGAGTTTTTGCGAGAACTTCGTCGTCGGGTTCGGGAACGGGATCCATCGTAGCGCTGGCAAGACTCCGGTGCAAACGTAAACGAAGCGACGGTAGCGACCCACGATAGATGCCTTTAACGTGCGGCGGAGGTAGCTTTCATTTCGGCTGCTCCTAGACCGCACCACTAGCGGCCAGAAATCACGGAGACTGCGTTTACGTCACGCTTAACGTCACTCTATCGTATAACATCATAAGAGGACGCCGTGACGTAATTAGAGTGCCCCGAGTTTGAATCGGATTGGCGGGAAAAACACTTCCAACTTCCAATCCAAATTTCTTTCAAATAAATGCATCTTTCGCTCCCGGGCAAGCGGCAACAAAGACATGAAATGCTGAACTATCCGATTTTCCTACCAGATAAAATTTGATAGAGTTCTCCTCACTGTTATTGCAACATACGGCCCTGTATGCCCATGCCTTGCAAACTGTTTAGAATTGAGCTCTGAAGCGCGTTGTCATAAGCTTTTGCAGCGTAAAGAAAAATTGCTAAAGTGGATGGGCCGAAAGCTCTCTGGTGTTCAATGTGGTTCACCAAGTTTAAGACGCAATCTTGGGCACTAAGAACTGGGCGGAATCCTGTCATACATGTTGGCAGTGTCTTGCTGTCCTCAAGCTACCACGATAAGCGTTCATTTACCAGCTTTTCCGTCAACTTAGCTACACAGGAGGTCAATGAGAGACTGAATAGAAAGCACCAGCTTTAGGAAATTCTTCAGGTTAGCAGGCGGCATCGCTGGAACATGTAAACGCAGATCCCCAGAGAAAACATGAACGAGGTGAGACACGCCTTTATTTTGAGCTCCTTATTTTGCGCAACGCACACACTTACAACATCGACAAAAGATGCCGACAGGGACACACTCTTGGCCGCAGTCACTGGTTTTCTTGTCACTTGTGCACATGAGAGTCCCCTTTACCGTCGACTCTGGCTGTGATCCGGTCGCTCAGGAGCATGGACACTTTTTGCTGGAGGTCGAACAACCGACTCGCACGCAATGTACCTTGGCGTCTTGCTTGACTCGGGTCTTTTATTGACATTGTTGGGTAACGCAACAACGTCAGACTCCAACACTGGGAACTCGTCTAATCCTGACACAGGCGCCTCAGTCGGTTGGGTTTTGGGACCAGCAATAAAGGATATTCGACGGTGCAGAGCGCTCACACGGGAGGGGAAAACACCGAAAATCGATGGATGATCACCACCGCAATTGGCGCAAGCACAATCGGTCTTGCAGGCTTTATAGCCGTGGTCACCACCGCACCGCTTACAGCGTCGATCCTTTGTGCAAACTTTGGACACATGCCCAAACCGTTGGCATTTAAAACAACGTGGAGGAGCTTCAATGAAATCGGCAACTGCGTGTGTTCTGAATCCAAGATCAATATTTTCTCGGCGCTCTGAGTTGGCAGCGAATGCCAGCACAATAGAGTTGGTAGCTTTCGCAGCCAATTCTTTTTCTGGAGACCACACAACGCACGAGTCGTTTCACGTGCAGAACACCTTGTGGTATCAGATAATCAATTAGGTTGCTTTCTGAATACCACTGTGGTACACCCTTAATAACAGAGGTGTTCTTCATGTAGGAATGGAGCAACCGCACGTTTATTTTGATGTCGCCAGTCTGAGAGCACTTCACGAGATTGTCAACCTGCTCTTCCGTCGAGACATCCAGCTGAAGAGCCCCTTGCATGGTTAACCGACTAAGAATCGGAGCTGATCCCCGCAGTGATTGAATGGCCGCGAAAAGCAAGATGGTACTCATGTCTCTTAAATCAACCCCTTTCTCTGTGGGCTCAACCACTACCGGGATCGTGACCGTTCGTTGCTTGCGATGACTCACCAACTTGAAGCCCTCGTGGTCCATGTCGCCATTTCGGCCACTGACTCGTCATCGTCCACGATCGTTCACTCGTCCCCACTGAACGATGAGGTCTCGCTAGACGGGTGGTCGTCTCCATGTTCTGGTTGCTCCACAGCATGGGAAGCCATGGCCGCCTCTTCCGAACCAGCCTCCTTAGATTGGCGTGGTCCATTTAGGCTTGCCGGCGCCGGAGCAGCCGTACTCTTCCCATAGGGACAGTACCGCCTTGAAGATGCTGCCGTAATCGAATATTCTAGTAAAACTAGGTAAATTAGGCAAAATTAGGCAAAGAACCAGAGCTGAGGCGACAGTAGGTCGAACAACGTCTTCGTCTCTAGGACAGTACAGGACGTGCGGAGGTCGTGGGTTTGGATTCCAGAGGCGGCATGTGTTTGTATTTTCTTCTAGTTTGTGACAAATTGCCCTTAAGATGAAAAATACTCACGCTGCGGATCCACCATTAATCATCAATACAAAATAAACATAAAAACATTCTATGGTTTCCTTGGCTTCGACGTGTGTTTACTTCCTTCATATGAATGTCGTATAGAGCCCTTAATTTCCCTGTCTGTGTCAGCACAATAGAGCCTCAGGAACGTTTCCGAACTTGTTATGTACCCAATTTAACACACGCCTCTTATGGACTAACTCCTCGTTTATCGCCTTTATTTCAGGACAAAGCCGCCGCCGTAGCTGAGTCGTTATGACGATCGGTCGCTTACACGAAAAACGTAAATTCGATCCCGGCCCCAGAGGTCGAATTTCGAAGGAGGTCGAATTCTACAGGCCCGTGTACTGTCCGATGAGAGTGCAGGTTAAAAACCACCGGTGGTCTAAATTTCCGAAGTCCTGCACTAGGGTGTCCTTTATAGGTTGAGTCGCTTTGGGATGTTCAAAGTCATAAGCCATAAACTTATTTCAGGGTAAAGAAATGTTTTTAGAAAAGTGTACTTTGTTTCGAAAACATCTGAACTTGCACTGCTCGAAGTGATAACGCGATGATTCTTATACCGGCCTAATTTCTACCGAAGATTTGTATGCATTGGAGTACTCGCCGCATTTTATATTAAAAGGCTGAATAAATAATAATTGTCCCTTTACGTTGCATTACGAAATCTGTGTAGCAGTGTGTGTACATGCACGCGTGCAGGTGTCTAACCAAGGGTGCCCACTGGAAAAGAAAGAGAAGTCTATTAGGCGACCGCGATATTGCGTAAAAGGGACCGCATATCTACCGTCTGTAAAACGGCATCAAACCAGCATCATCGGTGCTTGATTACAGAATATCTCTGTCATGGATTATATTTCTTTGCCTATGCTCGGTCGAGCTAAATCCTTCTGTATACGTAAGTCGTCAATATTTGGAATCATCATTTGCCTCATTTCCAAACAATGCTTCATGCCCGTGCTTCTTCACCAGAAAGAGTGAAATCACATAAAAAATTCACCACGTGAACAGGAGGTGCGCTCACAGCTACTCAAGCATTTGAAGAATTCAGTAAGAACTTCAAGTCCTAGAGAAACATGAGCTGCACAGGGTATAAAACTATACCTTTCAACAACGTCGCTGCAGTACTCCCGCCACAGCCGCAGTAATGCGCTCCAAGTAAGTTGTTACTGTTTTTACTTGCACTAAATTTGTTATCTTTCATATTTTTCTGCTCCAATCAATGCAACTGTGCACAATCTACTCCGTAAGGCACGAGATAATTTGATAATTTACGAATCACTACAGGCGATAAAAGTGGTTGGGACACGCAGCCGCTGGCTCAAATGAATTGCAGCGTCACCAATGCCACATAGTGGTCTGAGAATGGCGGGCCAATTTAGCGCACTCTGGGGTGCTCGTCTGGTTGCGTCTCCTTTGCTTCTCTTGGGCTCGGTGCGAGAACCAGCACACGCGATGAATCGACAAGCTGTCGCGCTTCCCGGCGTATGCCGCTGCTGTGATAAGGCGTCGGCAGCCTGCATTTACTGTCTTAACATTAACCCTACAGGTTATATCCACCCCACTTCTCTTCCAACTGGAGTCTATAGTCGGCTGATCGTCAAACCCATGGCGAAGAACATGTTGCCCGGCCGCCACGATACGTGCCGCCAACTCAAAGCCCAGGCTCTCGACGACACGTACACCACCGACGAACACGCCGTGTACGTGGACGCGGCGAAATGCGACTCCAACACATACGTGGCCTGCGTAGCCACGCCAACCACCACCCTCATCAACGCTGCCACAGTGCGCACACACTCCCCCACCGCTGCCGAAGAGTCTGCGATAGCGCTGGCCATCGCAGACCCCCGTGCACGCACGATTCTGAGTGACTTTAAACGAGCAATTCAAAATTTCTTGAACTCAATTTGTCTACCTGCCGCCCACATCCTCCGCGGCTGCACTCTCGACCGCACTGTAAGCTCAATGTGGGTACCCGCGCACGCGGGGAACGCTGGGAACGAAGGGGTCGACCGTATACCCGAGGACTAACCAACCGGTCAGCCGACCCCTCGAACCCGGATGCTCTCGGCGAGGCCCCCCTATCCTATGCGGAAATCACCAACTTCTACCCGAAAACAAGACGCGTGTAATCACCTCCCCACCACGACCTCGGCCGAGCGCAAGCCACAATGCTTCGCAGACTGCAGACCAATTCGATTCTCAGAAATTCTCGACTATACCTCATCACTGACGGGGAATATAATGCCGTCTGTCCTAATTGCGACTACGGAGTGTTTGCCACTCAGGCACACATCCTCTGGGGATGCGAGGGTAACCCGCAGCCACAAACTTTACTGCCAGCTCCCTCCTTGGAGGGTTGGATCCAACTTCTTGCAAGACCAGACAAGAAGACACAACTCGCACTCGTCTCGTGGGCTCAAGACGTCGCCCCCACCTGAGCGCCGCACTCAGCCCACCTGCCCTAACTCCCAACCCTCAAGTGGCAAATAAATTTGTTCTCTCTCTCTCTCTCCGCACTTCTATTTGAATCTTATCAACTGCTCTCCACTCCGGGTCCCGTAGCACTCCTTCGCCTATCAAGCCGAAAGATTGCAGCGCCTTGCCTGCGACATTATCAGACAACCACTCGTTCCAGCAGTAATGAGCACGACGATAAAAAATACGTCGCCGCCAGTGGTACATTTTTCGCGGTTGTTAGCCCGTCCAGGGCGCTTGTCCACAATAGTACCTCTGCCGCGTAAGTCTGCCATATTAACCAGCCTTCCTTGTATACTAAGGGTAAGGGCTCCTAGGTTTTTGCGATTGTTTAGCGAATTTTATCAGGGGAAAGCATCGAAGATGCATTTGACGTTTAAATGTTTCTTGCTCGCTTCCATTTGCTTCAACACACCCTAACTTCATTTTGTGTAAAGGAGGCTATAAAATGGCCTCATTGACCAGTAACACTTTAACTATTTTTGGTTATTTATTCTCGGCAGAAATAGCTAGTGTTCAAATAAAACTTTTCAGAAAAAGACAAACCACTGGAGGAATGCCTTCGGCAATAGCTACCCGGACTCTCACAACAGGAGAGTTCTGCACGCCTTGCTGCATCTGAAATGTTTCATCAGTTCCTACTCTCGCTTCTTCCTGTTACGTGAGGGCATGGACGATATCAACTACAGTGAGGGTAACATTTGGTTCGAGGAAGCAATTGGGTGTGAGCCTCACAAAATGGCATCAGAAAAAATCCCACGTCAGAAAAAAATTCTAGTGGCAATTTGTTGCAAACCAAAGCAACATTTCTTGCTTAGGCATAATTACAGACCGCGATAAGGATGCGCAAAAACAAACTGCACCAGAGAACTGTGAGAAGTATTAAACGCGCTACGCCCTAATCAGGACTGGATCAGTTGGAAAATCGGTTGATTCTATATCCTAAAGTACGGTATGTTCAGCCCGCATTTCCTCACCAGTAAAAACGACAGGTAGAAGATGAAAGTATATGGGATAAACGTGTCCTTCAGCGAGTCGCAGGAGACGGTGAAGAGCATATCCGGAAGGAGATTCCTATATTGTTTGTTGCTTGTTTAACAGAGTGGAGCAAGCACAGTTGCACTGGCCACTGTTCTGTGCAAGGGGCCTCGGAACACAAAAAAGCAAATCTTGCTGCATGAACTGAACCGATTTCACTGGGGGTCTAGAAACTATAGCTTTTGTTGATAAACCGCAGGCCGCGACCTTGCCATAAACCCTCAACTAGAAGGTTTTGAGACGATGGCAAAAGTCTAAAAATGGCAGTCTCGAACACCATGACAAGGTAAGAAATTACAGGTGTTCGCAAAGTGCGCAGGTGTCTCATTTTTGTAATCACCATCATCGCCATCCTAAATGCTTCGAATTGAGGAGATATGGCCTTTGCCTTTGATCCCAAACTTCCCCTATCATGCGTCATCTGTAGCCACCTTCTCCCACACAGTTCCTAATCTTATTAGCATGCTTGACTCTCTGCAGTCGCCAGCGATGCTTGTCTTGTGTCGAAATCTCCTACATTAAACCAAGGGACCAGCCGCAATGGCCAAGTCGCTTTGGCAGTTTGCTGCTGATTCCAAGGTTGCGTGCTCGTTTCTGGTCGCGGAAGCCATAATTCGAGACAAAATACTAAGATTTTCAGGTGGTATAAATTTTTCTGTACTCCCCGCTGCAGCGTCTGCCGCATCATTTTTATCGCTTTGGAACCATAAACCTTCCACGGACCGTTGGTGATCTGCTTTTCTTACAATGCCCTGCCTATGATAGTTTCCTCTTTTTGGATTATTGCTAGGACTTCAGTAACCCGGATCTGCTTCCTCGCATACTGTGTTAGCTCTAGCGATATGAAACCACTGCATACGGCGATCAGCTTCCCCGCAGACTACAAGGTACCGCTTTGGAAGCACTCGCTTCACGACACAGTCATTACTGGTGGTGTACAAAGCTCTCCCGCAACATTAGGAGGAAGCTTCGTGACCAACAGAAGCTGAGTTGAAAACTCTGACAATGCCCCTCCCCGATCTGGACTTCACCACTAGAAGGGCGCGGCTTCTCCCGGTGAGGTGGTGCAACAGTTAGAATGCCTGGTTTATGAGTATCTTTAGTGCTGCGTTTGTGAGCTCACGCGGTGTCCATTTTAACAGAGAAGAATCGCCCGTCATTTTGTTTCGTTGGTGCTCATACATAAGTTTTAGAGGGAGCGCAATATGTTTATTTATTCTTACATAAGAAAACACGCGGCCTATGCTTTGGACTGAAAACTCGCACATAAGACGCGAATGCAATATAGGAAATCATGGACATGGTTTCTCGCTTCTACATGCTCTTTGGCATGCACCTCGGCATGGTTTAGTGCTGCGCACATGTGTTCATCGACTAAAGAACAACCAACCGCAATTATAGGAAAATGTAGAAGTGTACAACGCCATAGTATACCAGCGAAGGGTCGTCCACAGTCTTTATCTGGTAATAAAAAGACAGACGACAACAGAGACTGAAATATTCACCGTGTTGCGAACAAGGTAGCATGTAATTTACGCTTCGTCATCATCATCATCAGCCTGACTGCACCCACTAAAGGGCAAAAGCCTCTCCCATATCTCTCCAGTTAACCCTGTACTTTGCCTGCTGCGGCCACAGTATCCCCGCAAAATTCTTAAAGTCATCCGCGGACCTAACTTTCTGCAGCCCCGTGCTACGCTTTCCTTGTCTTTGAATCCACTCCTTTACCGTTAAGGACCAGCTGTTATCTTGCTTTTGCATTACATGCCCCGCCAAAGCCAATTTCTTCCTGTTGATTTTGACTAGTGTATCATTAACACGCGTTTGTTCCCGCACCCATACTGTCCGCTTCCGGTATGTTAAGGTTACACCTATCATTTTTCTTTACATAACTCGCTGCGTTGTCCTTAACATAAGCTGAACTCTTTTCGTTAGCCTCCACGTTTCTGCACCGAAGGTAAGCACAGGTAAGATTCAGGTATTGTATACTTCTCTTCCCTCTTCAGGGATATTGGTAAACTGCCATTCATGATCTTAGAGAACCGGTCATATGCGCTCCACCCCTTTCTTATTCTTGTTATTTCCCTCTCATAATCCGGCTCCATGGCCACTACCAGCCCTAAGTAGACGTATTCCCTTACAACTTCCAGCATCTGGCTACCAATTGCGGACTGTTGATCCCTTGCAAGACTACTGAACATTACTTTGGTTTTCTGCATGTTAATTTTGAAGGAGCATAGACACCTAAGTTTGGTGGCATGTTTTCTTCTCTATAATGATGTGAAAGACACTACTACGCATGAATCACTATGTGGTATTCGCCTACTACTAAATAATTTATAATCGGTTTTTTTCTGTGGTGCTGTTTCGGTTTCGGTTTCAACAGACGAACGATGGCTGTGACGTCAAACAGTACTTCTGGTCACGTGAGGCGTAAAAAAACGTCCATATAATCTCTGCTTCATCTATTTAATTTACTGAAGTTCTGAAGCCAGCCTTTCTCACGAGCTAAAATGACAATGAGTGAGGAAACAGCGATTGTATTGCAGTTTATTCATGTCTGACGTGACCTGTAAGCACACGTTGACGTCACAGTCCTCATTCGGCTGGTGAAACAGAAACCGAAACAACACGAGAAAGAAATGCGATTATAAATTATTTCGCGGTCCTAGGAGAATACCAGGTGGTAATCCATTTGTATTAATGCCTTACGCATCATTACAAACAAGAAAACACTCACCCAAAATTTAGGTGTCTATAATCTTTAAGACCTACCCTTCTGCTCTGCCTAACTCATTTATCTTGTTTTGCGGCTCATCTCCTGAGTGACTTAGCAAGGCAATGTCATCAGCGAATCGCAAATTACTAAGGTAGTCTCTATTAACTCTTATTCCGAACTGTTCCCAATCCAAGCCTCAGAACACCTCTTGCAAACAGGCGGTGAATAGCATTCATTGGCGAGATCGCGTCTCCCTGCCTGACACCCTTCCATATGACAACTCTATTGCTGACTTATGAAAGACTATGGTAGCTATGCAGTCGTTATTGATATATTCCAGTATTTACACATAATACTCCTCTAGACCCTGATTCCGCAATGCCTGCATGATAGCGGAAGTTTCCATTGAGTCAAATGCTTTCTAGTTATTAATAATCGCTATAAAGGGTAACTTTAGCCAGGGTTTTAAAAAATCACGCGGCACTCTAATACGTGACCAAATGCATGTTGCTGGCTATTGAATGGAGCAACTTACAATATTTTTATACTGGGCTTAATTGAATAATTAGTCAAGAATAATTAATCAACGTCGCAACGAACGCAGACAGGAGAAAAAGTGCAATAAGAAAGTTGTAGAACGGTCCACAAAACATCCCACTGAGCAGTTTTTAACTCATCTATTACGTATCGGCGTTTTTTTTTTGCTCTCTGCAGATGCCCGCGAAATACAAAAAATGACACTTCAGATGTCAGCTTGCGGGCCATGATTGCAGTGCTCTCAAACGTTCCGCCCAACCAACAAACAGCTCATTTAGCCGGGTGTGCTGTTGCTTAAAAGGTGATAGGGCTGCGACGCAGGCGTTGGCTGTGCGATTACGCGAGCGCAAGCGATAAGGAATGTGTCTGCTGGTCGCTATCATCATGCCCCTCCAGGGAGGCATACCGCTGGTGTAAATCGGACAACCAGCTGCTCCGTCGCTGTCCTGTGACCTTTTAAGCCGCAGAAAACCGGGCCAAATGATCTGTTCGTTCCTACGTGGAACGTTTGAGAGCACTGAGAGTGTTAAATTTGTGAGTAATATAAGAGAGAACAAACTCTTTTCACAAAATTGAAAATTATCTGGTTACTTCTTTATTAAGTTGAGAATGGCATTTGGATAATATAAGAAAAAAGCAAAACTAGTTATAAAGCAGAAAAAAGGTGCTTGTCAGAGATAATTACACAGCAAGCAATAATTGAGTGCTCGAATTTTGTGCCCTGTAGTGTTGCTCACTACTGTACAAAGTTATATTTCGGCGCTGCATAGAGAAGCCCCGACAGTCGAAATAATTCCGGCCTATTCAGCGTGGCGTGTTTCATAGCCCAAAAGTTTGCTTTGGCACGCAAAGGTGTAATATATTCTGCAAAAAGCAGCAATTATCCATCAATGCCAGAACATGAAGAATTTTTTTGAACTGCAAAGATTCTCAGAACGCTATGAGTCTTTTCTTTGTACATGCAAAGAACGCGGTCACAGGGCTGTTCTCATGTGTATGCTCATGACTAAGCGGCTATTATTATCTGATAGGCAAACCATGTTTTCTCTCATCACTACACAATACCAAGATTTGGTGGCATAGAGTTGGTTGGTTGGTTTGGTATCTTTGCAGCGTGAAGGTTTGCTTGTGGTTGCAAGTTCGGGAAGAAGTTCGTCTCTAGCTGGCGCGATGACGTGACGTCCGGTTTGGGAAAAGATGGGCCGAGTTGTGAATGTGTTCATTGTTGGAGTCCGTAGCATTCAATGATGTGCGAGTAGGTGAGTGGCTCCGTCGGTAATGCATCATTGAGCTATGACTGCTCGTCACCTGGTGGCATGTGGAAGCGCGTATGCGGAGCCAATTGCCAGCAAGATGATGGATTTCGTAGAGCCAAGACGATGCTTGCCATATAAAGTGTGCTAGGTTCGGTGATATTCTTGAGCATGTATTGCTCAAGGGGAGTGAGCAGTACGAAAGCTTACGCCCGGCAGCCCATCAGGAAGTCGCTGACGGCCTGTATTGTGCGCGCGTCATTGTGTGGACCTGCTGCGGCGTTATTATTGCAATAGCTGTGGATGCCTCTTCCGCCAACCGGCTCGATGTCGAGGCAGTGAGCAGGGTGGCGGAGTGTGACTGCAGGCGCGGTACCCAAAGCGGTCGAGAAGGGCTCTTCCTGCGCGTGTGTTTCTGTCCGCCGAGCTGTACCTCGAACAGTTTTTCAACTGAAATGTGAATACTTAGCTGGAGGAGGCATTGCTAGAGGTTGAGGGGGATGGGGGAGGGGAGTATTGAAAGCCTCTTGATAGGCGATCTGAAGAAAACGGTTAAGCGTTAGAGTTTTGGACCCGTTAATGTGTAGTAAAATGTGTGGTACGTGAGCAGCTGACGACCAGTGCTTGCACGATGCGCAGTGTGTTCGTCTCTTTGAAGCAGCAACGACCACTTGATACACGTCGTATTATGCGCGTAATCTGCGTGATCTGTTTGGGGGGAGGTGTATTGTGTGACTTGCTTTCCCGTTGGCCTGGATGTTGAGGCCCAGGACGCGGAGGTGTTCCACTTGCAGTATTTGTAGTCACTCCAGTTGGAGGGAAATGGTCGGAGGCCTATTCGATCATCGGCACGGCTTGCAGATGACCCATTGTTGAGACTCCTGTGCCGCGCAGATGAGCCGTCGGGTAGTCTTTAAACTCTCAACCTTATGAACAGCTTCCTGCAGGGCGTTTTGTGCGTTGCCATCGGATCCCTCTGTGACCGAAATGGTGATGTTGCCCACGTAGGGGGCATGATGGACGTTGGTGAGGTGGTCAAGAAGACGCGATAACCCTGCATGACGACGTGGAACAGTGTTACAGAGAGTACTGACCGGTACTGTTCTGCCCACACAATAAGAACACTTTTGAGTGTTCAACCTGTTCGTGTGACAACGTAAGCTGGCACTGCGAGGCAAAAAAATCCTGAAGTGATGCTTTACGAAAACACGTAACTAATATTTTTTTTTGCCTTTCAGGCCAACAGAGAACAGCGTGCATCGAATGTTATGTCTTGGATTTCTTATACTTACGGTAAGAACATAATTTTATGTACTTGTAAACACAATCCTTGTGGCTTGCATCGCTGCGTAAGTGAAGTTTAGTGTTTAACAACTCCAAAAATGCAGTATCACTTATTGTTCTAACTTCCTGAACACTGATAGCTTTTTGTGGCAGTCGAAGTGGTTTTTGCTCGTTGCTCGTAACATTAAAGTCGAGTAATTCTTTTCTCAAGTGTATAACGCTTTGGTAGACCTGAGGTTTGTAATATTGGCCTAAGAGCAATAATAGGTGATACTACCATACATCTAGGGACTCTATGAGGAGGGGTAAAGTTTTAAGTTAATCTCACAATATTGACAAGAAAGCAGCGCTCTCCAAGCGGCGCATCTCTAAGCGTAGATGGATGGATATTAAGAGCGTTCAATTTAAAAGGGAATGGTGGCGGATTCCACCAGCATTAGCACATATTTTTCGTTTTTACTTTGCTTTGATCACTCAAAATGGCCCTCTCTAGAAACTCGCATCGCTTTCAGACATGGAAGTCAACTGGTGGTTTCGAGATATGTAATGTTAAGGTCGGGTGGGTGAGCCTTGGAGGAAGAGCGCCGCTTTTTAATATGTGCTATTTATTTCAAGGAGCGTCCTTCTGGGTTACATTTCTTGTTTACGGCGTGCTTGAAAACGGCGCAGCCTTTGCACAGCAAATTACTGGTACGTTGTCGAAGAGAGAATCCTTTGCAATGAAGTAACATGTCTCTTCAAAGAGGAATGTCGAAAGCAAAGCAAGCTTGCTACAAAGTAAAAATTTAATTGGGTATTAACGTACTACGGGCCAAAAGCGTGCAATGCCTCCAAAACTTGCCTTGTATGGGTTTCCCGAACTTTTAATACAGCCACAACGTTTGAAGTGCCAAAACTCTCTGCACACTTTAGTTTTACTGTGCGAGTGGATTTAATAATGGGCAGATTTTCTCCGCATAGCTGTCAATTATGCATTTAGCCGCTTTAAAGTTGGGCAAATAGGGATGATCACTCATCGTAAAACAAGAACACGTAGACTCGTGGCAGCCCAGCAGCCGATCTGTTACTGACACTGTGATTTTTATCTGGAAAAGCCAGATTATAATATCATCGATGTCTCTTCATTAAAAAAGTCGCATAAATTATCTATCGGACAATGAAAATATTATCCTAAGCATACATGTTTACACAGCGCATCAATTTAAGCTGATGTTTGCTTACATTAAAGGCAGCCATGACTGATGTAAATGAAAACCGCGCAAGAGTGGTTGTAAAAGAAACCAAGGAACAGAGACAGGGCAAGATAAACGAAGCGTGCAGTCACAACTTGTTTTATTACATGAGGTAAAGCTCCCCTTTTGTATAGAAATTTGCACGCTGTACAAAAATACGAGGTTATAAAACGCGAGAAACTGCACAGTAGACATCAAAATGACCAGTCTACGGGAATAAGCACATACCGAAATCTTGAAATTGAATCTTCACGACAGCGATGGACTAAAAGCTGGCACATTGTTCGGTTTTTGTAGCTCTAGTCTCGCAGGCTCCAATATGTATTTTTTTAACTTCGCTCTCTGTACGACCAAAGGTGACAGAGTCCGCAAAGCGTGGCTGACATTTTTTGAGTGGGATAGGAAATTTGGGGGCTGGATGATCTGCTGAGTGCACAAAGCATCACTGATTCGTCTATGCATGATGAGTGTGTGGTTGCGGGGTGTTTAGTGGGTGCAGAAAAATCTCAACCGTGCAGTAAACACAGTTGAGTACGCTGCTGCTTCTGTCGAGTCTTTGCTTTGTGCCTTCAATCCTTTTTTTACGCATTGCGTTGGACAGGCCTTTTTTCACAGTCGGCTATTAACTAACCTTCATTCTCACTGGGTTAGTCGTGTGAGGTCTAGAAGCCAGTAAAGCGCAACGTATTGCTAATGACATTATGAGTTTAACCATTTAATCCATAAGTGCCTCTTGTACTGGTTCAAAGCAGAGTAATATAAGGCACCTGAAAAGCCCATTGTGCTTGGAACAGCACTACATTGTCCTTTGCAACAGAGGTTGGGTTTGTGGCTCTGCTTTATCTTCTGAATTAGGTCGCATCGTTCCTGCGTACTTGACGCTTATGTGCCAAGCGCCAGAACACTGCTGTTTTGCTATAGCTCTGGAAAGCAGAACATTGCTTGCCACAAACATCAGCATTTTTTAAATATCGGAAATATCGTTGCATGTGTCACATACGCATTCGTCACTGTAAGTGTGTCCAATAAAAAGCACTTTCTCTATGTTTAAAGCCCGACCAACACATTTGAGTCAGGGGACCATAGTCAGGAGACTCGGTGCACTGCTTGCCGAGTGATTTTTGAGAGGTGCATGTAAGTACGCTGAGAGCTGTGCAAATCATCATCGGCCGGCTGTACGCTACTTAGTATATAGCTGAGATTGAAGCAAGGAAAAGGATATCACGGTTTTCATTTATTTATTTATATAGTTATGTACATTGCCCCACAAAGGCACTAGAGAAGCGTGGTGTAACGCGGTATTTTTCGTAGCTCTCACGCCAGGCAAAATAACAAAATATTACACAAAAATGTGTGAGAAATATTTGTGTCTTATTCCTAGAAGACTCACTCCTGTGGACCTACCGACATCGCAGCCTCTTTTCATAACCAGAAACCGAAAATTTTAGCATGGCATTAGATTGCTTCATAGAAATCAACACTTCAGTATCTCCATCTCGGGACGCTTGTACATTTCTGCCATTTCTGGTCATAAACCTATCACATTGATTTTTGATGGCAGTCTTAATTTTTCACTTGAGTTCAGGACTAATTTAAGACCGAGATTTTCCGACTGATCGCAAGGTTACACCATCACTATTAATATCTTCATAACCGTATGTTACAGGATTTTCCAGTTGCTTCAAAATGTTGTGATAAGCTTAGTTTTCTATGGCAATTTTAATACTAGGTGGGATGGACTTTAACAGCAATGTTATGCTACGCTTAGGAAGGTTAGACGACTTCAATCAATGCCCTCATAGCACGATCCTATAATTCTCTACAGGTGCGTTACAATTAAAAGTGATATATCAAAAAGCTAGACTTGCGACTGCTGCGAAGAATAGAGAAATATTCTTTATTGTCGCAGCAGGAAACATTACTCTGTACCGGAATATTAAACTAAGGACCATGCTTGCCACTTTATCGAATGTCCTAGAGCGCTGCATCTTTGTTGTGTTAGGCAAAAAAAAGATTAGCCGATCGGCAGGTTTTTGTGCAACTGTACCATTTTCATCATGAAGCTTCTGGCAGCACATCAAAGCGACACAGATATTAACCTACTATTTATTTAATTCATTTTTATGCCTAGAAAAGAAGTATGCGCTCACTTGTCATAATAAAAAACCTACTAAAGGCAGTCAGCAGAGTAAGTACAGCTGAGACATTTGTCAAGGACACATGTATATCTTGTTTGGTATCCTTTTTCGCTGATACCTTATTAGTTCTGTATACCAAAGCCGCGAAGGTACTTACGCAGTGTGGAATTTATTGACATACTTAATTTTTCATGTTATTTCATTTATATTTTGATGTATTATCCTTATATAAAATGAAGAATTCGTCGAGCTTTGTTTCACTCGGTGCCTGAGCACGGTCTTTACTCCACTTAATATTAATATAAAAAACAAAAAAGACATAAATAACAACGTACACTAAGCTAAAGTAAATTATCGGCCTGCTTTCTACCAGGTTCTTTTTTTCGAATATTAGTAGGTCTCGAAACACACTGACAGAGTTGGCCCGTTAATTCTGAATTCCATCTTTGTCCTTATAGGTCACAATTTTTGAAGGTAAGGATGTATGTGTTTTTTTTTCATATTTGTTAAAAACGCTAAACAACTTGTGCCACATCAACATTTAGGTGTTTACTGCAGCGTTTGTGCAACATTCTGCCGCAAATATCCAGAAATAATGTCCACGCATAATCATTCGGCTTGAAAATCTGTGCCATTACTGCGAAAAACATGTTTAGTAAAGTTTACAAACTAAATTAGCACATTCTCTCTCGAATTGCCGTCCTGTTGCAGCTTATAGCTCTTGTTTTAGCGCGTAACTTTTCTAGCAGCACAAATTATGGCTGATATAAAATGCTACAAATTTAAAGAGGTTTGGTTGTGGGTCTAAGCAAAAAAAAATCTTCTCCAACATCATAATTTTTTATATGTTGTATGTTGTCGCTTAGCTCCTAGCTGCGCGACTACACGAATTTGCTGTTGGCTTCGTTTGTGGTAGCAGGATTTTATATGAAGAAATTCTGCGGCTCTGCTAGCTTGAAGCTTCTGAAACAACATACGACAGAAACAATATATCGTAAATTCTTTTATTTGCATTTTTCTATTTTGTTGGTTTCTTATAGCTCATTGAAAGAGACTTCGGAAATCTGGTGTATCCATTTCACGTACCCATTTCAACGCAGTTGCTGGGAGCTGGAACTTTACAGAACATGTGGAGAACTACATTCAGGAACTCAACAGCACAATGCTTAACATTACATCTTGGGGCATGACTAAAGACTACTCCTACTGGTCGGACTCTGCCGAAGCGAACAACACGTACGTTTAGCTCCGGAAGCTTGCTGCTTCTTGCTTCTATCTGGTCGTTTGTTCGGTTACTTAGCGTGATTCATTCTCTCTAGAATGCTAATTTCTCTTGAACTCTATAAAACGTGCGCTCTTATTCACTGGACCGTGAACAACCAATTCTATGTGCCCCAACTCTGGTGACTCACACGACGGCGTCCCCGCGATCCCATTGTGACGCTCATTTTGACCTATTGTGACTGCACGCGGCGGCGCCTCCCAGTGGCAGTGGCTAAAAAGTGCCTCTCTTGACTCTTCGACCCTGTGATCCGTAAAGAAGGTGCCAAGTTTGCGCCGAAACGTCGGTTCTCCCACGAGACTTTGGTCAAAGTGTCAATCTGTCAATCAATTAATAAAATCTTTATTTACATCATACACGTAAGGTTTTTTTTCTCTAACTCTTATTATTTAACGTCCATGTACGTATTTTACAGCGCAGCTCTTAAGTGCCCGTTCATGGGTTGAGCCGCGCCGCCATTACTGTTGCCGCCGTCAGTGCAACCGAGCCAACGAGAATACCGCCGCTGGCTCATAGATGACGCCAGAGTGGTGCACGCTCCGTGCGCCGTCGTCCATCACCACTGCACGCGCTTAGGTAGTGCGGTTAAGGGAGGGGTTTGTCTTGGGCGGCACGCGCCCCCGCGCACCCATGAGCTGCTTCCTCGCAGTCGCGCCACCCTCCCGCTCCGTTGGCGGGCGGTGCTGTAAAATGTGCTGCACGCGATAGACTGTCCGCGTCGGCCACGCCACCGATAGCGTTGTCTTCCTAGTATAAACCGCCTGCTTATATATCACAACACAAAATGGTATCTGGCAGTACATTATAAACAATGGCCGACGCAACCGCGAAAATGCTTCGTCTGCCGCTGCTGCTAAGCGAGCTGCCCAAGCACAGGCTCAGCTCCGCCGACTCCAGAATTCAGAGGTGCGCGCCGACTAAGCAGAGGCTAACCGCTCCCGAGAGGTCCGTGCCGTTCGCGCCGTAGAAGCAGACAGAGGTACGCTCAAATTTCGCATTAGGGAGGATCGTCATCGTGCTTAAAATTTTTTTATTTTAATTTTCGAATATGGATTCACTGCAGCCAAAATCTCCGCACATGGATGTAGACCTCCTTCTTCTTTGAACCTTTCATACTGTAGACATCTAGAGGGTGCACCTAATTTCAAGAGAGCTACACGAACACCTATATTCCTGCAATGCCTTTTTATTGTTTATTTGATGACTTTTGTAGTCTACATAAAAGCTAAATGTTTATATAACAACACATATTTACACAAAGCATACAATAGCTGTCGAAATGTTGCCTACAAGCTCCCATCTTAATTTTTAACGCATTATTCTGCATCTCCTATGGCGTGCAGCGCTAAAAGAAGGAATCGCGAGCTCTGCAAAATTGAAATATTGCAGCCGCACACTTACCTTTTTCCGGTTTTTTATTTTATAGCACATGATGTATCCAGAACCCAAACATTTGTTGCACTCACAAAATAAATCACCCTTTCTTTCGCATTTCTTTGCAGGCTGCCGATAACAGCAACAGCAGGGGCTATCAATTTGATGTCTTCATTTACGAAATTGAGTCCCTTAATTCATCAATATGAGTTCGAGGTTGTCGTATATTTCTTGAATTTAACAAAATCGATTTACGGCCATTTCCTTCTACCTGCACATTTCTCGTTTGAACTGTACGAAGATCAAGCCCTCAAGGAAAAGAATGTAACCTTCTATATGAACAACAGAACTAGGGCAAAAAAATGGAGTGCAGTGTACAGAACAACACGCTTGCCGGATCAACGCGAGAGCATCAACAAGGAGGTACGTGGCTAAGTGTCCTCACAGTGCATTAATTAAAACTCTTTCATTTTAGTTTCCCAGCTGTTCGCCAGCACGATGCAGCGGATACGAAAATCCTTGATTGTAATTTGTTCCGCTGGTATTAAGTACAAGTTTGGTTCAAAGGCACTATGATTTCATCATATTAACCGAACACATAGGTAAAAGATTATGCCTCCCCCCCCTTCCCTGTTATTTTAAGCTCTAACCTAGGGGCTTTAAGCACGGATGATTGATAATCATGACGATTAAAACACACCTTAAGTTTCTTCGATAAAATTTTTAAAATCTTGAAAAGTGTACGTGAGAAATCTTAATGCATATTTTAATACATTTTAAATAAAAACAAACCGCTGCTTACTAAAAACATAAATATAAGCGAAACGCTGTTTTCCCTTAATGGGGCTGTCCATAAAATTTGAATCTTGACCTGGCTCGTAAGTCTATGCTTGTGGATTCTAAATATTACGAATGAATATTAGATTTTATTTCTTTAGCTCGATCCATTTACAGGCGGTACCATGAGCTAAAATTGAAATCGCAAAAATAAAGCGTATAAACTGATCATTGTGGTTGAATAAATTGATAAGCAAAAAGAAATAACCCTTCAACTGATCAAAACAAAGACAGCTACAAAGTCCGATGACCAGGAAATCGTTAACAGAGCCGCTAAAATGGTTTTCTTTACTTTTTCAGTTGCAGGAAGGGACCCTTCGGAAGTGGTTTTCGGTGAGAGGAGCATTTATTATCTATCATTTATAAGATAATGCGTGGAAGCACTTTACGTACAAACGGATTCCGGTTCACAAGCGTAGTAATGCTTTAAAGACAACGATTCTTCTCGGTAGTGGTCTTTGCTTCAAGGAGGCCAGAAAAAGTGATCTGTTCTCTTGAATGCAAGCTTGCCGTCGCATCACTAGCCACTTGATCGCTCAGTAGGCTCACATCTAAAACTTAGACTTCCAAGCCATCCGGAAACTGTTTATCATCGTCATCATTTTAATGCCGCCTTTAAAAACAGCTTACAGCACTGTTTCCGACAAGGGAACAGTCCACATTGCTACAACTGCGGCCAAACAGATACTGTGCAATATTTTCTGCTTGAATGCCCGCCTCATTCTTCGGCAGCCGCCGCGTACCATTATTATGACCTATGCTGCTCAACATACGTAAAAAATATTATCTTTAAAACTGACAGCAGTGTATACAGTTATAAAATACACGTGATATTTTA
Source organism: Amblyomma americanum (assembly GCF_052857255.1). Lineage (NCBI taxonomy): Eukaryota > Metazoa > Arthropoda > Arachnida > Ixodida > Ixodidae > Amblyomma > Amblyomma americanum. The sequence continues at coordinate 111,085,981 of NC_135500.1, read as the reverse complement.
TTCTTATCTCGTATCTCGACATAAACTTCATAGAAGTAAAGAGCAATAATTTTTTGATAAAATCTGCGTTGGTAAAATAAAACTTTTTCAAGGAATTAACGCACTAAATATACAGCGATTCATTTTCAAGCTGTACTTGAAGCACTTAACCTAATAAACCTTTTTTTTTGTTTAGTCTGAGTAGGACGTCCAGCCGATAGAGCAGCAGAAAACTATTAGTGTTATATTTTCTCGAAAATTTATGTAGCTTCACCCTGAGACCAAGATTACCGAAATGGTATTAGCAGTAAATGAGCAAAACATACGAAGCAGGATTTATTAGTACGAAAAGATAAAAAGAAGATCTGCAATGCTGTGTTTATTACACACAACTATCGCAGTCTAGCTTGGGCAGCTGCAATTAAATTTAACTTTAATAGACTGCAACCCTTGCTAAACAAGACGTAGAGGCAGGCGGCAAATATAGACGAGCAATCTACATCGATAAAAGCAATGTAAAAAGGTGCTAACAGCGTAAATCTTCACTACGGGCACAACTTTCGAATCGTAACGGCCCTATGCGGTGGAAATATGAAACATATTTCTAGTAGACTCGACTGCCAGTCGCATTCCGAGTAGTGTTATACTCTGGACCCTCACGTTTCTTTCTACCTGTGGCGTTATAGATGTAACTCAATGTAACTTTTTTTCCCAATGAACAATTATTTTTGCTCTTTTGAAAATGCCTTGCGTCTTCTTGCTTGCTCTGCACGATGCCGCTAATTGTACCAAATAATCAAATACTAGAAATTCGTTGCATTTTATTTCTGTGTTGCGCAATTAATTGAGTTGTACTCTTGTCTAAGAAGGAACTGTATACACACGCCATGTCAAGCTCGACTAAGATTTTTTAGCCAAGAGTAGAACAATAGCCCTATTCATTGGATCTTGTCTAATTGAAAAGACACCGAATTATCACCTGAGTTTGGGTAGCGGGCAGAAACTTCTGAGCCATACTGGCTTAACTTAAATAATTCAAAGCGGCTAATCTGCTGAGATTGTGTTCGCTCTGAACTCGAAGCCTAGGTTTTTCGCATTCCACCTCATGTAGTCTTGGAGGTTGCCTTTGTCGGCGCCTGTCACGCTTGCCAGCACGCCGAATCTCGACCGCTCACTGTGGACGATCCGGCCGTCGTGCGTCTGCCACTTTGGGGGAGCTGTGCACCGCGCACAACCTCCGTTCTGAGCCGCAAAGGAGTCGGAAGTGGCCGCGTGCGGTACACACACCCTGGCACCGCACCCAGGGCGCCGTCGTCTCCAACCTAACCGTTAGCAAGTCTATCTCGGCGCGGCCTCTGCACAGAGCCACAAATATCTTGCTCATAAAGGAGTCGTATGGTTACGGTTAATCGAAAGGCATCTAGCAGATCTGCTTGTGACCGGTATTCACTTACAGCAGCACTGTAAAAGAGAGCGGTTGAGGTCGCGGTCCTCCGCCAATATTTACTGAAGTGTAGTTCAGCTTTAAAGCTCTAGTTACCCGGTACAAGTTCTCTGGGTGACATTCGTGCTTTCTCAGGTATGCGTTGATAAAGCAGCACATCAGTGGACTCATCGCAGTTCTGAAGCTGTTTCCTTGTTCCATCTTAAGATATTTATCGATATAGCCTTAAGGAGTCCGTGTCAGATACAATCTGGCGTCGTCGTCGGTATCTCTGGCCGTGAGCGAAAATTTCCCGAAAAAATCCCAGAGCAACCTAGGTACGTGACCTAGGCGGCCCACCTAGTTTCCCGATGAGCCACCTAGGTGCCAGAGGAGCCTCCCAGGCCACGAGCCCTTGTAGCTTCGTCACAACCTGCCCATGGTATTGTGACCAAATGGTCCACCATTGAAGGTGGCGGTTAAATTAGGCACTTGGCGGTTAAATTAACGGTTGGTCGCAAGTGGCAGCTTGGGAAGAGGAACCTGGGTCTCACAAGACCCGCCATTGGCATAACGTGTCATCGCAGGCCAGTGGGACGTCGCTTAACCGCTGCACGACTACCCCGAAAGTTGTAGGAGGACTCCAATGCATCTGTTAATGTCCGAAAGCAGCAGATGGACTATTCAGGATGACCTAGCTGACTGTTCTCTGTTAAATTAGAGCGCCTCGAATTCTTTTCTGGGCACTCACGGCATAACCCTCTTTTAACATTTCTCTTCTTTTAAAACACGGCCATCAAAACCATATATGGGAGTTCAAACCTTGGTATCTCGTCCCTGACTTATCATTCCTCACCTCTGACATCGTGGAGGGGATGATTACGGCCTCTATACTTGGTTTCGGCAACTACCACCACGATAATCGCGTGTTTGTGCTTGAGGCCCGCATAAAATACGTTTATTGTAGATAATACTAAAAGCTGTTTCTGCCCATGGCATCAGTGTGGGCGCAACAGACCTTTGACTGACAAGGAAGCAGGTCTTGCATTCGTGAACTGTAGCTTCTAGACATCGACATATGTTCGCTGGGACCAGAATATACTAGTTTATATTTTGTCTTTTATAGAAACCATTCTCGGCTTCGATTCATGTGACAGGCTTATAAGGTATAATGAGACCGCTTTCATGTCTACTCTATCACAGCTCAACATTGGGTGATGACTCGCTGCTTCCTAAAACACTGTCGGAACTGCCCCTCTGTTTCCCCAGGCATGTAGGCCAGACTGCAGAATCCATTTCGGCACATAGTGCAACGTAGGGTGTGTGATGGCAAGGCGCACTGATACTTCGGCGTTCCTCTGTGCTTGTCAATAGCGCCGTTGTTGTTGTTGTTGTTGTTGTTGTTGTTGTTGTTGTTGTTGTTGTTGTTGTTGTTGTTGTTGTTGTTGTTGTTGTTGTTGTTGTTGTTGTTGTTGTTGTTGTTGTTGTTGTTGTTGTTGTTGTTGTTGTTGTTGTTGTTGTTGTTGTTGTTGTTGTTGTTGTTGCCACAAATAAGATGGGACATCCCCGCGGTGGGAGGGGGGCGGGGGGGAATCGGCCAGGGTTTGGTGCAGATTGAAACAAGAAAAAAAAACTCATCCAGGCGTCAGTGGGCAGTGCACACTAAGGCACTTCGCCTTTCTCGTTGTCAGTGTGGCTGTTTTTGGCGGTGCAGACAAGGCAATTTATTTTTATTTCTTTTTTCTGCCCAAACTAATCTCTCTCAGTATCACCGCATTTGCAGGAATTTAACCCGAGAACCAAAGCTGCGCAGTCGAAGACCACTGTCACTCTCCAGCTAGGGCCGTTTAATTGAAAAAAAAAAGCTTTTAGGTGCACCTCAGCGACAAGAAACACGTTTTTCCTCCAAAGCAAAGTAAAAAGGAAACGCAGCGGCTGATGAGAAAGTAAATGCAATTGCTTTGTAGGACACTGCTGTCATTCTGCAAGAAACAGTGAAACTCTCTGTACACAATACCTGGCAACCTTGAGTGTCACAGAAACCTGATTCCTAAAAAGGGGATATCCGTAACTTCAAAAGCGCAGACCATAAATTCCTGTTTTCGCAAGCCAAGCGCATATTGTCAGATCGAATATGAATTGGTGTAATAAATATTTTAGGTAATACCGTAATGCAGTTGTGAACGACCACACATTATGGATTTTCTGAAAGTAGCAGCCAATAACTGTAGAAAGCAGGCAAGCAATAAAAAGAAAACGGACGTCTGAAAACTGTAAGCAGCACCTCCGCCTTAGGCCTTATAGGTTTAGCGTTATTGCGGGTGCGAGGTAATCTGAGCAGCAATGAGAATGTTTTGCATCTTGTTTTATGTTGCTCTGTATTGAGAGGCATAAAACACGCTAATATGGTTCTTTGTTCAGAAACAATGTGGTGCGTGCTGAATTTTGCGCTTCCTCGCGAGAAACATGGAGAAGTCCACATAAGATGGTGTAGATATGCTCTGCAGTGTTCATGGCAGTGGGTGCATCAGTTTTGCACAGGTGCGTCGTGTATGGCACGAGACCACTTGTGAAGTATGCAGCTATACTCGCACACCAGCATTCCAAGCGTTCTCGGACACCGGCGGCTAGGGGTATGCTAGAACTCAGTATATAAATGGCAAAGCTGGACGCTGAAGCGATGACGCATTGCAGTCAGCATGTCTGATAGATTCTGCAAGGTCGAACATTACAAAATACTTTTACAAAATACTTTTTTTAGATAGTTTGTGTTCAGTTCTGTTACGCCTCACACATATATTTCTGTGTCCACCGCATTCAATTTGTGCCTTTTCTTCTAGCGCACCATCTTCACTGTGGAAGTTACGTTCTCTGGTTACATCGCGTACGAAACAAAGTCAAGTGCAGGAAATGAAACAGAATACCAAACTGTCCAGGTTGGAAACCTCAACGACACATCCAGAGGACTCCTGAGAAAGGGGCAGGATTTGACGTACACCTACGAAGGAGTATATGGCCGCTATTTAGTTTTTCGCGACATCAGTACTTCTAAAAAATTAATGATAGCGTAAGAACATGTTAAGTAGTACAGTGATTTGAGAAAGAAAGACAAATGATGTGTGATGTGAATAAACGCCTAAGGCGCTTGCTGAAAACTGACGAAATGAATACTATCCTTTGTTTCTGAGCGCCATTTGCACTATTTATTCCATTTTGTTTTTATCTGAAAATGTGGGGAACAATTCATAAACCAATCAATAAATTATTTAAGAACTCTAGGCCGGAGGTTTTTGATGGCACATGCAATGGCAAACAACGACGCAAGCTTTAAATGGATTGAGACACCAAACGTTGACGCTAAAAAAGCTTTTTTTTTAAAAAAAAGCTTGCTATTAGCTTCCTCGGCATGTAAGGCAATCCACGGCCAAGTATTGGAGGCGACCGGCGTTTAAAGTTTATTAAATTCAGCTCCAGAGACTTTAAATGCTCTTTCTCACGATCAAGACGCATCGCTCGCGCGATAGTGTGTGACGTAGAGTTGTGGAAACGATATCAGTGAATAGTAGTGACATCACGTCGCAGTAATGTGAGGTACAATGAACGGCGACGCACGACATCGAGCAGGCGCAGCTCGGCGACTCAGTGGTCGGTGTAGTAATCGGCAAATATACCGTTGCAAAAGCACCAGCCGCGACCATGCAATATCGGCGGCAGAGTGAAACCTTGACGTCGATGAGGATGACTATAGTTGTCTACACGTTCTCCATGCTGCAAATAATCGAAACGAGGGACTATCTTTGACTTGTTCACCATTAGACCTACCAGCGGTACCAGTAACCCTACGAGTCCGCCAGGTTTCTATGTACGATGTCGGCGATTGTTGAGAGCGAGTTCACAACCATCAGCGAATACAAATGATCATTGAGCATAGTTTTGACAACAGTGAGCTTAAATACATCTTAGGGCGCAAATACATCGAGCGGGAAGCGCCGCTGCTAGGCAGTGTGACCCAGTCTGTCGACCAACGCTGCAGGAGCCCGCGGCGGCAGCTAGCAGTCGTCGGCGTCGCTTGAGGGCAACAAATTAAGCCATTTTATTTATCGCAAACTGGCTTCGAATATATTTATATATAGACCAATTTAACTTCAAGTACTGGACACATCGGAAAAGCAGTTACAACGAGTCAGAAACGCCGTTCCTATGCGGTGTCAACGACCTGCCTATGAAGTGTTCCCCAGGCTGGCGCTCGCATTCTTCGGCGATTCTTGCAGAGTTATCGCGCTGCTTAAACAACTAAACGTACAACCGGCGCAAAAGAGAAGACATTGTTTAACTGAAGTAGAACGCAGCTTGCAATTCATGCTGAACTAACACTTAATTGCTGCCTCTGTACAGATGCAGCTAGATATGTAAACAAAAGCATCGCCGAGATGCAGTCGTCGTGGCCGCAGTCCTGGGGGAGCTACGTACTCTAGCAGTAAATGCCGAATCCCTGAATCCTATGCAATTTTATGAAAGCATTCATTTAGCGAATACATGGAAGTTGTGCTGAACAAGGAGCATATATCGTAACCAGAAGCCACAGGACCCAGAACAGTCTCGCAGCGCGGCTGCGCGGGCGGAGCAAGACAGGGACGGCTATTGCTCAGTACGAACCGTGAGGCATCGTTTCACTGTAATATGACCAAGGGATCACCCGACTGACGCGCTGTCAGCTACAGGCCACTGACACAGGCTTCCTTCGAACATCAGCGTCGCCGCAATGTGGCACGTTGAAATAGAACGCAAAAACCGCGTTGGCATATGCAGTATGCCGATTGAGATCGACCGAAGCGGGCCGCTTGGTTCCCGGACTCGATGTCGTCCCTCGCTCGCTTCGCTTTTTTCAGCATATAGCAGTACTGACCATGTTTGCCTGCACATAATTTTGAAAGCCTCTGCAATGTCAGCATGTGTACAAGAGCAGACGATGCAGCAATTACTGCGTCCCAACTTTGGGGGCCCACGTGACCAGGCTTCCTTCTGTTCCCTGATCAAGTCGTCACAGCACACCCCGGAGCTTGAAAACCTAAACTGCGCAGTATAAATATTTCAACAATAAATTATTTACTTCGCATATATGAATCGCGGAGCACGTATCATGCGTCCTAAGGCAGTAAACAACGTTTCAAACAAAGAACACACAATCGAAAGATTTGGTGCGCCATCGGCCATACCATGCTGAATACGCCGGTTCCCGTCCGATCACCGAAGCTAAGCAGCATTGGGCTCGGTCACTGCTGATCCGGAGTTCCGGGGTTCGAACCCGACCGTGGCGGCTGCGTTTTTATGGAGGCGAAACGCTAAAGGCGCCTGTGTGCAGTGCCCGTTAAAGATCCCCAGGTGGTCTAAATTATTCCGGAGCCCTCCACTACGGCACCTCTTTCTTCCTTTCTTCTTTTACTGCCTCCTTTATCCCTTCCCTTACGGCGCTGTTCAGGTGTCCGCCGATATATGAGACAGATACTGCGCCATTTCTTTCCCCCAAAACCCAATTAGTATTAAAGATTTCGTGTCTCCACCCCTTTAAGAAATCGAGCTTATCGATGTTTCATATAGTGCTCGGGCACATATCGGAAAGTTTAGCCTATTTACTGAACACGATTCAGTGTTTCTTAAGCCAGTCAACTTTATTTCAGTGCATTAAACGCGCAGCATACTCGGGAGATAGTTGGTGAATAAAAAGATTGACTTCGCTGTAACCAGGAACACGATACGGAAAATTAAATTTAATAGCAAAAGCTGTTAAAAGAGAAACTGACCTGATTTTATGGCGCCATGATTGTAATAGGAATGTGCGCGTGTGCTGGTTAAATAAACTTCTGATTTGGCGATCGAGGAGTGAGTTCCTTTGTATCCTATCGATTTGAGTGCAATGCCGCTGATATAACCATTGCAGATAGTAAATTATGTGGTTTAAATTTAGAAAGCGGCCCAGACGGTATGAGAGACACTGTACAAACTTACTCTTGGTTCCAATAAACTTTCTTGGTTCCACTTTAAGTTTCCCCTTGCTCGGAACCGACACGGGACACCTCTGGAGTGGGTTTGACCAACCCACAAAATTTGCGTGGCCCGCGAAATTTCGGCGTTCCGCGCTGCTTTCGCATAATATTTCGTGCTGAGCAAAGCTGAACCGCCAGCCATTTCTTTATTTGTGCACGTGCAATGCTGCCTATAACGGCATGCTATGGAAAACGAGGAGAATGTTTTGTCCTGATCTATATATGAACGTTAAGGCCAGTTGGACTGCACTTCACTACAAAATGATCGACTTTCACTTGGAGGGACACGTCTTGTGGCAACCGTTACGTTTTATGTTGTTTTTAGGTTTGAACATTCATCATTGTGAAGTTTTTTTGGTTGTTAAAACTGATATGCCGACAAGTTTGTGAACTGTGAGGCGTCTTCTAGCAAGGAAGGTTCCTCCGAGATCCGACTTCGGTCAATATGCTTTCGCTACACAGGCAATGCTTTGTGAAAAAATAAATACAAACATGTTCTGCGAGCGCACTTCTGTGGAGAATATTGCTAACCTACAATAAAAAACGCTGTTGCTCATCACTGTTTATAAGTTGTTGCCATTCTTGAGATCCGCCCCGCCGCGGTGGCCCAGTGGTTATGGCACTCGACTGCTGACTCGAAAGACGCGTGTTCGATCTCTGCTGCGGCAGTCGAATTTCGATGGAGGCGAAATTCTAGAGGGTCGTTTGCTGTGCGATGTCAGTGCACTTTAAAGAGCCTCAGATGGTCACAATTTCCAGGAGCCGTTCACTACGGCGTCCCTCATAGCCTGAGTTGATTAAGGACGTTAAACCCTCCTAAACCATAAACCACTCTTGAGAAGTAATTCGTAGCGTTTGTTTGGTTTCGTACATGTGTGTTTGTCAGAATTTCAGAGTGGAGCAAATGTTGTGCATTGAATTTTGAATATATTACCGGTATTTTTTTCGCGTTTGTGATGCCTCTCTTTGCAGAACACCACTTTTCTCAATCTAACAATCACCGCACTTCGCTGTGTAAAACTACTTGGTTAATCGTAATTTAGGAGCACTCTAATTGTATCCAGCTTTCGATAACACGATTTTATTGCAATATCTACGGCGCATAGCTCGGCTGTGCCCTTCACTTTTATTCGCAAGCACTTTTGACCTGGAAAGTGACATGCCAGCAAAAGATACGGTTTCACTGAAGATGAACCAAAATATAAAAAAAAATTATTTTAGGCGTGAAGGTGGCTCTTGCGGCACAATAATACCTGCGTTAAAGGCATCAGAAAAGAGGTGAATAATGTTAGCTGGTCAGCCAGTGAACTAATTACTGCTAATTACCTTTTGACCCCTGGGGCAATTATGGATTTGAAGCAGGTCGTTATTAATACTAATACAAATTTTTTATAATTTAGAAAACGCGAATGCGCTCGGCGCTGTGCCCGAACAACTTTTGGCTGCATAGTGCAAAAATACATGCGCTTTCGAAGGCCACGCAGGAAACGGTACCTCCCTAGTGCACGTATCCAGTAGAAAAGCCATATTTCACCGAACCGCAGTGCTAAGGGTAATCACGTTTTCAAAATTCTAAACAATGATATGGTTATTAATAACGACAGAATACAAATCTCTAACTGAAACTAGGTACCTAACTGCAACAGTTAGAAAGTTATTTGGCAAAAATTTGTTAAGCGCCGAACTAGCTGCCTGTCCATGTTCAACCAAGACTGACGTACACTCTCATTTCTTGCATTGCAGATAAAAAAAGTCCGTAAGTATTGAGCTAGTACATTTGCACTAAGTGACGAATTTGTCATGTACTGATGCGAACACAAATTTTGTCCGCTCACAGACTATACACCTAAGAGTGCCATTAAACGCACCAGATACTGCCTGAAATTTTACACAGCTGAGTGTTGATAAACAGCGAATCACAGATGCAATTATGCGAGAAATTCAACCCATATGGCGGACCAAGTTCACTTGCTCCTTATATTTAGGCGTGTATTTAGGCTCCATGTATTAGGCGTTCGATCCCCAGTTGCGTGGGTTGCCCACCGGTTTTCTAAAGGGCACAATATTTCACCAAGCATGGTGCTTAGCTTTCCAGGGGTAAAATGTTTCCAGAAGGCTCTTAGGACACGTCGCCCCTGCTTAGGCGGACAATCTATCTGCGAAGGACCGAAAGCCACCCTGTGCTGTGAAGCCCATTGTGGCTCAATTTTTTTATGAGTGCTTCTGATGCTGCTGTGTACCAGCGGTCCGAGGTTTGACGAGAGTTGTGCCTTCTGACGATAGAACTGCAAGCGATGGTGTTAGCTGCTCGCGCGAGGCAGAGGCGTTGTCGCAGAGACACGTTGGCGCTGAGGGGAGCTGGACGCTGACGCGGTGGTCGCCACCTTTTTTTCAGGTGCGGAAGGGATGCTTTGTTCTCATGGAGGAAGAGAGGCCGATCCGCTGGGACATGCGAGCACCCAGTGACAGTGCATCGAGATTTTTCTCGCGTTTGAACTGCGTCGACCAAAGGGTGCCACTTTTAGCAGGCTGCGAGGTCGTTCACAACTGAGCTGAAGAAAGTCGGTCGCCAGGCTGGGGGATGCTTGTACCCATTTTTGCTGCTGGGTGGCCGACGGTCGGTTTGTGCCTGCGCACAAATATGGTGGCGAGAAAATTCCTCACTTGATAACTTTAAACAGCATTTGGGACCTTTTGAGTCAGTTTGCCTTATCCCTATATGATATCTGTGCCCGTGTTGCGAAGAGCATTTGAGCGAATGCTTTTGTTTGCGCTTTTTGTTTTCTTGGTTAGAAGGTGGAGGCCACTATTTTTAACACTTTATGACACTCTGATCTAGCTGTTTCTGAACATGCCGAACTTCATTTTACCTTTTTTTAGCCAAGAGAAGTTTGTTACTGTGGACCCTTTCAAAGTCACCAGCTCGCCTGTGTTAGTTTACGTCCTGCGGGGTGATTTATGCGGTGCTAATTCGGCTTTTTCTGTTGACATTGAGGAAATTTTTTACTCGGTGCCGCATGACGAATGTGTTTATTGCGGTGAGGGAGTGCATTGAAGAGGCGGGACCGATGTCCTTTCAGAATTCTTGCGGTGTCAGTATTGATTCTTTTTTGAAACTCCTGTCTGTGTACCTAAATTCCACGGTAGTTAACCACAGTCAGCATTTCTACATTCAGAAACGTGGCATTTGTATTGGGTCAAGTGTCGCCTCTGTGCTTTGCGAAATTTTTCTGGCTAAGTTTGGGCGATTGCTTCAGTCTCAGTTGAGTGACGAGCACGTTGTGCGTATTTTTAGATATGTCGATGATTTTCTTGTTGTCCCCAAACATTCTCCTAGAGATGACATGGTTTTAGTAGCAGACTCGATCCTAACTCATTTCGAAGGAATGATGAATTCATTGAACTTCTGCATTAAACTACAGGCTCATGATTCCATTCAGTTTCTAGATATTCACCTGTATTTTAATACTGGTGGGCAAATTTGCTGGCCTTACGAACCTCGATCCAAAAAAGCGCTTCTGCCTTACAACTCTTTCCATTCGAAGCTCACAAAGCGAGGCATAGCAGCTACATGTTTTAGCTTAGCACTTCTAAATTCATGCCCTCAAAGAGTGGGAAAAAGTTTTGACATTCAGGTCGAGAGACTTAAGGAAACAGGCTTCCCTGCCGATGTTCTTGTGGCAGTTGCAGAGGCTCTCAGAAAGAAACTACTAAACGAAAAACAACAGCTCCTGTTACGACATATCACACCAGGTGACCAAAAGAATAGGAAGTTTGAGGTTATGCGATATGTACACAGGCTCTCCCACAACTTGAAGAGAGTGGCAGCAAAATTTGGGGTTGACATTGTGTTTTCTACGCCCCCTCAAGCTGGCAATGCTATGTGCTTTAGCAGATCGAGAGAGGGAAAGAGAACCAGGTTGTGGCACGAAACATAGAAAACCGTACGTCTCATGCGCAACAGGTATTGTGTATCTATTCCCTCTCCGTTGTGGGTCTGTGTACGTTGGGCAGACGGGCAGGTGTATAAACGTGAGGCTGGGTGAACATGCCTCTTCACTTCGCCAACAAACTGGTGAACACGTGCAAGTGCATTGCAAGAAGTGCAATGGTTGTTTTCCCTTGCTTAACCGTACTGAGATTGTAGGGCGTGGTAAAGACCAATTGGCTAGGGGAATCTTGGAAGCCCAGGAAATTTCGAAATGCAGTGAAGTCACGTGCATTAGTACCCCATCTGTGTATCTGATGGAGAATGAATTGAAGTTTTTAAAACCCACTTGAGTTTTCTTAGCCCCTTTTATTATCTATCGCTCTTTCTCTTTTCTCCTTTTTTTGCTTTTTTCCCACACGATTTATAATTATCTGTTTTTACCTTGTTTTATGTCATGCGCATGCGTGTTGTTGCTCTGGGATGGGGGGTGGTTTACTGTCGCATTTCATTCTATTCAGTTGTAAGTGTAGCAACCGTCCTGTCTTCGCCCTTCTTCGTCCCGTCCATATGCTACATTTTTGTTTATAATATGTCTGACCAACTGGCCCCTCAGCATATTCTGTTAAAAAGAGAAATCAAGACTAGTGAGCATGCTGCTGTGATTGTATGTAAGTACTTCAGCCTTATAAACGATATCCATTCACATACTTACGTTCAGATCACAAAAGTAATGTTATATAAAAAAGAGTTGCATAATGTAGCACAAATAGGCCATGGATGGTAATCAACGATTAAAAATCATTTTATATGATGTAAACACAATTTTGTGCAAAAAAACCACTCATGTAAGAGCTTTATACTCGGCGCAACCTTTTTGCTTTGAGTGTTCCTTCTTCAACTCATGCGGCTTATGAACTATTTGTGATCTCATGTGTGCAGTTGGTCACATATTCGTTGTAGTGAGCATGCAACAAAACTGGACTTACGATATAAGGTCTTGCATCTGTTTTTATCTCATTGTCATAAGATCTGCCTTTTCTGCTTTGTTTTTCATTTTGGTCGTTCACTAGACACAATAATTATGGGTCCGAACAACGGCTTGTGCTATTGTTTTTCAAAAAAATGTGAAAAAATTCTAAAACATGAGAGCTGAAATTTTGATTTCGTCAAAAACTGTCTTTTTGGTTCTAAGCTACCATACGTTTGCGAGACGCAGGCATGTTTTTAAACAGGAGTCGCATGGAGAATAAATCACTCACATCATGCTTTTTCTTAAATTTAGCTCACCTTCTCGCGATCTAAATTCTCCATACCACTTCTGGGCAATACAATGTTAATTTATTCTGCATTGTGATTCCTCTCACACCTGTAACTGTTTTTTCTTATGCTTTTCGTTAGTACTTCAGCAGCTGAGAGTGAAATTCAGCACAACTATATTTCGTGCAAACGTTAATCACAACACTGCACCCAAATGTGAGCATATGTATTGTCATGTAAACACTGCATCTCAGTGTCATAAAGTGCCACAATCTTAGACCTCCGTAATTGCTAAGAATATGTATGGCCAAGCAAAATGATTCACCGAAATATGGTCTTTGTCCAAAGGTTTCTTTTGATGCAGTTCAACGACGCCTGAACATGCTATCGGGTAAGTAACCACGAAAACACTCAATGTGAGGATGCTGAAAAACCAGCGGAGGTGGCGTCTCTGTCTTGCAGCGACGCCCAGCAGAGAAGCCATCAAGGTCGGTGCCTGCGGGCTGTCTCTATGTAGAAGTGGTGTTCCAGGTATATGCATATGGAGGTTTTGTAGCGACAGCTACACTGGGCTACCAGTCGAGCATTTCACGGTGCATGGGAGAGGTCAGCTGTGCGCATGCGACGTTACCATGGCAACCTGAGAGGAACAATGCGCGGCGTGCGCTTCGCCGTCGCCGCGCGCCCGCTTCACCGTCGAAGCCGAGCGTGAAGTCACGCGGATGAGCAGTTGTGCGCATGCCCCGATACCATGTTAACCGGAGAGACCCCACAGCTGCGCCGCGTTCTTCGTCGCCACCTCGCCGCACGCCGCTCTATCACCCGAACCACGCGTCGTCGCATGCGCAGCATTGTGTATAAAAGGCGGAGATGTAATGGGCGTCTGTATCACAATGTTCGAAGTGCATGCAGAGAAGGAGAGTCTAGTCGCTGCTAAACGGCGGTATAGACAAGAGAAGATTAACTCTTCCGATCCTGAAGTTCTCGCCTGGCACTTGCCTACTCAACAAAGAGGGAATGAGCGTAAGAAGGCGAAGAGAGCAACGGAGACGCCCGAACAGAGAGATGAACGCCTTGCGAAACGGAGGTTCCGGACTGCCGAGTGTATAAGACTGCGCATAGCCGCCAAGATGGGGCCTATGGAAGGCGTCAGTCAACGGGAACCAACAGAAGGGAATGTGAAGGCCCGTCGTGTGACTGATCACACAATTCGAGTTTCCCAAAAACAAGCTTAGCCATGGAAACGTACCTCTCGCTACGTATACCCTGGCATAGTCGAGCTAAGCCACTGCCAATTTTTTTTGTTCTACTTAAAAACCTCCCTATTTACCTGGAACGTTGCTCGACATGATTCCGCAGTTCTCTATCTTGAAATTAGGTTTCATTTATATGAGTGGAACGTTTTTAATGACAAGTTTCACTGAAGTTCTAGTTGCTTACTGGAAAGGTTAAAGTTACTAACTGCAACCTATGTAGAACCAGATTAGCAGTGTAATAGAGGGCTCCACAGTAGATTCGACCACTTGGGTTTCTATGAAAAAAATGCTAGTATCGCCGAGGAGAAGCGTGTTTGTATACTTCGCCTTTATCGATGCATGGCAACCGCGGCCGAGATTCTATCCCGCCTCTTTCTAATCAGCTGCTGAACGCCAAGCTACTGGCCTCCACCACGAGCCTGTGGTCTCCATTTCAGAACGACTGCAAAGAAAGTGTAAGCGGTACAGTTTCGATCGGATAGATAAAGGGTGAAGACCAGCGCGATGCAAAAGTTCAGTACGTGAATGTGTGCGTCTGTACGGATCATAATTATATAACGAGGCTTTTCGCTGCAAACTTTCGAGTGCGGCTACGCTGGTATCTGTATAAGGAAACCATGCAATGTTAGAATATTCTGATATCGGACGTATAAGTGAAACGTATGCCAGAAGCTTTATTCCGGGAGGCGAGTTATTCAAGGCGCGTTCGAGGAAAAACAGCTTGTTCATTGCCTTATTTGCTACATTATGAACATGCATTGTCCAGTTCAGAGCGGATGAGATAAGGATGCCCAGATATCTATAGGACTCTCAGAACCATAAGTGAACGTCCGAGGAATTTGTTTTCTTTGTGACGGGCGTAGCAAGTCTTTTCCTTGTTAATGACCATACTCCAAACGTGACACCACTGAAAAACTTTATTCAGAGCGCTGTTAAGTTTGATCTGGTCAGAGTGATGTTTAACTTCACGATGAAGGACATAATCCTCTGCAAAGATACTCTTTTGCACTCCATTTTGGTTAGTTATATCATTAATAAATAGCAAAAATAAAATAGGCGCCAGTACAGATCCCTGGGGAACACCAGATACCACTGGAATAATGTCGGGGGTTCGTCCGTCAAATCACAGAAATTGTTAACGTTCAGATAAATAATTGCTGATTCATTGATTGACTCAACCATCAACAATTACATGCTTGTACATCAATTTTTGGTGCGACACCCTGCTCTAACGCTTAAGAAAAGTCAAGGAAGAATATATCAAATTGCGACTGATTGTTAATGCCTTGCGCAAGATCATGCACGAATTCAACAAGTTGTGTTATAGCGGATAATCAATTTCTTATCCCGTGATGGCAAGGGTGGATGAGCTTTTTAGCCTCTACGTATTAGGTCAGAAACTTGAGGATGTGTTCCCACAATTTCCCCACATGTACATGTCAGAGAGATCGGTCGATAATTATTCTGGGAGTGTTTATCACCTCATTTGTGCACAGGAATTACTTTGACGATTTTAAACTCAGTGGGAATACGACTTTAGCGAATTGATTTCTTGAAATGTAGACGAGGATATTCACTACAAGGCTCAAAATAACATTTCAGAAAACCATTAGGAATATCATACGGGCCGCTACTTTTCGTTTCATAAAAATTTAGGAGCAAGGATAGCACACCGCCCTCAGTAAGTGCAGGCGTACCGACCAGTTTTTCGTGATAATATTGCTGCGGGGAAATCTGGATTACGTGGTCGTTGTCAACAGTGAAGACTGAGCGAAAATAATTTTGAACGAATTTGCTCGAAGTCGGCCGTCCAGGAATTGCATCGGAAGAATTATCTTTTCCTCTGTGCTCAAATAACGCTAAAATTTGAATGTTTAAGTTTTAATAAAGTGTGCCAGTGTAGTGTTGCAGAAATGCTCTTTTGCATTTCGAGTTGCATGCTTAAGTTGCATATTTATTTCATTAAGGCGAGAGCGGTAGGAACGGTGCGAAATTTGTTCTGCTAACTGAGTCTTTCGGTCCTTCGTTTAATATGAATTATTTCACGCATGGTCGAGGGCTTCAGGTTTTGACTAGTTTTCGAACTGTAGGAACGAAGCCTTCGATGCAATGCATAAGAAGATATCTAAAAAAACAGCCAGACGCTTCAATATTTCACTGCTTATCAAGACATAAATGGGAGAGGTTGTCGTATTCATGGACGAGATAAGTCATAAAAGCATCATCATTGGCTCTATTCAATGCAAAGACACGTTTTTCAGTACAATTCGGGTTACAAGGTTAGTTATAGGCAATTTACACAGAATTGATTCATGGTCTGATAGCCCTTGAAGTGTTTCTATTGTTACGGCACTGCCTGGGAAGTGGTCGCTAACGAATAATTGGTCCAAAATAGAACTGGTTTGGCTATTAACACGAGTCGGCGTGTCAACAATCTGCGTAAGGTTGAACGTGAACAAGAAGTCTATCATCAGGTTATTTGCAGCATTTCCGGGCTTGAAAGATTTACAATTGACATCTAGTAGATTAAAGTCCCCAGTCATGAAAATTTTCCCGCCGGAAGTATGCCTAAGCATGTAGGCGGACAACGGGTCCAGATACATTGCATCGGCATTTGGAGGCCTTTAGACATCTCCAACGTAAACAACGCCATCGGTTAAGTGGATCTTGCACCAAAAAGCCTTAACACCTGCCACTTCCGGCATGACGGAGTACACTATTCATATTTAAGGAGCAATGCCACGCCCCCACCCCTAGATCGTCTATCCTTGCGAATAACTGTATATACAGGAGGCCCAAATTCAGTCTCAAATGCCGGCACGCCGCCATGTCTCAGTGATGTTCACGACGACAGGCTCAAAAGCCAGCAAAGCAGCCGCAAGATCAGGTATTTTATTAATTCTACTGCGGGCATTGAACTGGAGAAATGTAATTGAGTTTTGCTTCTGGTGGTTCGGTCATTCTGGTTGTGGTGTTTCGTTTTTTGGTTCTATTTCGACAATGTCGTTCCAGTCGTTATCCCAACCAAACACTTGTCCATTTATTCGAACTTTATCGCAGGCAAAGGAGACTTTTTCTTTCACGTTGCGATTTTCGTTTGTTCCGTCCCAGATTTTTTTCTGATATCGCGAACAGCGCGTGAAAAATCTTCGTGGAAAGAAAAGCCATAGCCTTTCAATTTGGAGCATTGCTTGAATATGTTGACGTTATCGCGGTAATCGAGAAGTTTCATGTTTACAGGTCTGCATTTTGTTGGATCATATCTGTCTGGTATTCCAAACCTGTGTATTCTCTCGATTCTTGAAATGTGAAGCAGTAGCAGGCCCTCAAATTCGTTGTCTTTAGTAGATTGGAGCTTGGAATTTTTTTACTTACTCGTGCACAATTTATTTAAGAAAATTCTCAAGACTTCAATATAAGCCACTCCAGAATCACCCTCCAGAAACACCCTCTCTCACTGGAAAAATTTTTTGTTGCAATATCACCTTTTCCTTTTTTCCGCGAGCAGTGCTCGTATGGAGTGCACTTGACGCTTCAATAGTAATGCAGCCGACAGTCCTAAAATTTTCGAAGCTTGCCGAGCTGAGTACATTGCCTCACAACTGACTAAATTTTGTTAAAATTTTGATGATATATACTTCATATTGTATAACTGATGACCTTGAATTTATTCTTGTTTTTTCTTCAACTAGACCTAAATTTTTTATTGTATAACTGCTTACTGTTCTAAAACTGTTTAGTCTGGAAGTAGTTTATTTTTTTAAGTGCACCCACCCCAGTAAAAAACCGCGGTTAGGGTTGAGAGCATAGAGAAATAAAAAAGGAGGAACTGTTCATTTTTTTCCTTGAAAATCAATGAGGGTGCTGTTCTGTCGAGTACATTGCTGCGCTAATTGCTTCCTAATGCAAGGATGGTGGAAGGAGCGAAACTGGCGCAGGACAAGACGGTGTTGTGTGTGTACCTCTTTGTCTTGTCCTGCATTAGTTTCACTGGCTCCACCATCTGTGCTGATCCATCGACAGCCTTTGTCCATCCAGAAGCGTCTCAAAGTTGTTTTAAGCACTGTGACTGCAGCAGCAAAATATGCGTTAATTTAGCGCATATGCCTATGCGATTTTTTGTTCACGCGTTAACGAGACAATGACCGTTTTGTGCATACGCCACACTGCTTGTCGGAGCGCAGACACCCACTAAAGGATTTAACGTTGTCTACGTTGCAAAAGTGGTAATCTTCATTACCGGTCCATTGTGGAGACCTGCCCTGCGGCCCCCTGAGTTTGCTTCCCCGCTAGGCACCGTGCAGCGGCGGTCTCACCTCGAGGCTGAGCGCATTCCCTTGTGAGTTACATTAACTGGCAAGAGAGGGCGCCAGCATCGCTGCGCGGAGACTGCCAAAGCCCGCGCGCGGGAGAGGGGGTCTTCGGCTGGGATTATCGGCGCGAGCGGATGCATCGCTCGCGGCTCCGCTCTTCGCTGGCGGGGCGAGGAAGCGACGAGGAGACAGGCTCCCGTACTCGTCCCGTCCGGCCTTCGGAGGATATATCCCTTGCCCTAGAGCGGGCGAACATTGGCTGGGAACCTTGCTGGTGAGTCGGACGACCTCGATTCATTAGCGTACCTTGTTGCTAGCTGGCGTTATTGTTTCTGCAGCAATAAATGCCTGTTTGTGTCTGCCAATGTGCCGTTCCTTTGTTCCCCCAGAGCAAGGCCCGCCGTGGTCGGCGAGCGCTCGGTAGCGTACGCGATCACGGGGTGGGGTCCGGGCGGCTTTGAACCATGTCAGCCGCGATTGAGTGGGGAGAACCTACTTATCTCCCCAATTCAACCCCACATCTGGCAGCCCAACGTGGGGCCCGCTCTTGGAACATTGGACGACTGTCGGTTCGGTTCGAGGAGCGCTCTTTGTCCGGACTTGACAAGTGCTAGGCCTAGAGTGAATTTGGATCGCTGGGACCTGCGGCATGCTTTCTTGAGTGCGAGGTGTATTGCGCTGCAGCATGTTTGACTTTTTTCGACATGCTCAGCACATTTTTTCCCCTGGAGATACTTCGCGAGAATCACTTGGTCCGCATCGAGGGAGCGCGAGGCCTAGCGCCCGCGGAGTCGCCGAGCCCGAAGCGAGTGAGTACGGAAGCCGCGTGGGTGGTCCGAGTTTCTGTATATATTTTCTCTACTGTCTCTCTTTCGACTCTGAGAGTCGCGGCTCCGGGTGCCGGGTGGCCTGGGGCCACGGGTGCCGCTACGAGCTCGCTGGTATTGCAGCTCGGCACCGGGCGCTCCAACACCGTCCGATACGGTGGGCGCCGACCGCTCAGAAGCTGCTTTGTGCAGTGAGTGGGGTAGGACCACCCCACAAAGCTGACGTCTCCTCGCGGCTGCGCGCACATAACCCGTTTCGGGTCTTTGTTGTGGTCACGGTCGTTGTCGGAGTGGTAGTTAGGCCTGAGGCATTTCGGAGCTGCCTGCACCACGTTAAAAGAGGCGACCACCGGACCGTGTCGTTGAGAGGGGGCGCACTTTGCTGCCCGCCCGTTTTTTGTAACCTCGCACGAACTGAGCAGTCTAGTTCAACTCAAGAAATGGCTTTGTTCACTCGAACTTTGCGTTTGCACAGCCGCAGACACGTTTTGCTAGCGAGTAGGGCATTGTGCCACGAGGCCCTTGCGGATGCTGTTTTTCCTCCCGTGACCTACGTTAAAGGCACGACGAGAGCGTTTCGGCAATTTTGCAGATCCGGTGGAGCCACCCTGGCTTGCTGACCGGTGCACATCGTCTCGCTGCCACCTGCTGCGACGGAGCGGCCTGTATCCTGTTCGCCGCATCCATCCGGGGCAGCTGTGGCGAGACCAGTCAGCAGTCACCTCCGGCTGCTGCTGCCCTGGCGACTACTGCAGGATCCTGGCCTGCAGTTTTCCCACCGGCCTTCGATTCGCGGGCCTGCGGACACGGTAGTCGGCGGGCCATACGAGTCGTCCCAGCGGAGACCTTCACGCCGCCTTCGGAATACCGCGGAAGTTTGCGTGGACGCTGTCGGCGTGACCTCCGCTGTAAGACGTGCCTCAAGGACATGAAGACCAGGAGACTTCTCCATAGCATGTACTTTCAGGCGCGTGGGTCTATTTAAGGTTGGGGGGATGTGGGGACCTGCCCTGCAGCCCCCTGAGTTTGCTTTCCCGCGAGGCACCGTGCAGCGGCGGTCTCACCTCGAGGCTGAGCGCATTCCCTTGCGAGTTACATTAACTGGCAAGAGAGGGCGCCAGCATCGCTGCGCGGAGACTGCAAAAGCCCGCGCGCGGGAGAGAGGATCTTCGGCTGGGATGATTAGCGCGAGCGGACGCGTCACTCGCGGCTCCGCTCTTCGCCGGCGGGGCGAGGAAGCGACGGGGAGACATGCTCCCGTACTCGTCCCGTCCGGCCTTCGGAGGATATATCCATTGCCCTAGCGCGGGCGAACATTCGCTCGGAACCTTGCTGGTGAGTCGGACGACCTCGATTCATTAGCGTACCTTGTTGCTAGCTGGCGTTATTGTTTCTGTAGCAATAAATGCCTGTTTGTGTCTGCCAATGTGCCGTTCCTTTGTTCCCCCAGAGCAAGGCCCGCCGTGGTCGGCGAGCGCTCGGTAGCGTACGCGATCACGGGGTGGGGTCCGGGCGGCTTTGAACCGTGTCAGCCGCGATTGAGTGGGGAGAACCTACTTATCTCCCGATGTCAACCCCACACCATAAAATAATAATACCACGCGCATGCTGCGCAAATTAAGCCACGTTTCTATTGACGAAAGCATAGAGTTCATTGCGTGCATTATCTGTGCTAAAAAATCCAAGCAGCGGCAACGCCCGCCAAATTTGCGGATTCCAATAGTACGCAGCTTTAACGCCATAGCGTTAAATGCGCGTGTGGCAGAAAATCCGGCGTCGGTGTCTCATTGACCGTCAGTGAAAAAGCCCTTGCAAAAGCCCGCAAGGGCTTTTTCATGTAAAGAATGAATAATATGGACATGGAAATAAAATTTGGTTAATTTCGGTGTTGGTGGAAATCAAACCCACGACCTTCAGATTGCAATACGGGCACGCTACCCAAAATCAGCACCCCAACGGTACGGCGTAATACTTGAGCACATAAGGAGCATTACGTGGCGACACACTCCGCCTCCACACTCCACACTCGTGAGAGCGACACGCTGTCACGAGTTTCAAACAGGCATGAGTAGATGAAGCGAGCAAATGACAGCACACAGACAAAGAATAACACGAGACAGGCGCCTATCTTGTGTTATTCTTTGTCTGTGTGCTGTTTTTGTGCGCTTCATCTACTATGCACCACCGTGTCCCAGTACGTGTTCTAATTCAAGCAGGCACTTTTCCGCGCTTATCCATGCTAAGCAAAATTCATCACACTCCTTATAGACGTCCTCATTGTAGGGATATAGGGCTACGTGATTCTGCTCCACGTGGGCCGGCCAACGTACCCCGACAGTGCCTTCACAGCATGAAGCCCCCAAAGCGTTGAACAGCATGTTACAAAAAATAAAACGCATATCAGGGAGAACGCGCACATTTCAACACGGAGAAAGAAGAGAGGCCAAAGCTGAAGCCATATAAAAGGTACGGCAGAGCAGCAGAAATAGACTACAAAAACGCGGCCGGACAGGTTGGAGCGATCATGAAGATAGCAGTCGCCGACTCGGATGACAACCTGAGAAATAGCCTTTTGATGAGGATCAGAGACCCAACTCAAAAGGAGGAGGCAGCCATTGTGCTCGCAGTACTTAATTAAAAAATGAATACAATCACGGAATCGCAAAAAGCGTGCAGGGACTACAATACAGGGGCAGGACAGTGAAGGAAGCCATTAGGACCCTGAAGGACATAGAGGAAGCCGAAAAACATGCAAACCTCTTTAAACACCATAGTAGCGGCGCTGGTATCGACCGCGGCGAGCTCATCTAGTCCCACCAGCGCCCCTTAGTTTCTCGCCAGCTCTACCTGCCTAAATTCTATGCCAGGGGCCGCGTCTTAGGGCTGGCGCTGCTGGACTATCACTTCCACGTAAACAAATTGTCCAGCCAGCTTCTTCTCTGTCAGCATGCAAGCTGCGAACTTTAATCCGGTCTCCTAACAAGACTTCGCTTCCCGCCTCCTGACCAAAATATTTACGTCGACTTGCAGAAGGGACTGACAACGTACTTGTGCCTCGAGATCCCGCCACCTCCCTGCGCTCCTCTTCCTGGTTCAGAAGCTCCGCCGCCGCTCGACTTGCCAGCTCTGGTAGGATCTCCCCACAGAGCTGCTTCGGCTTTCCTTCCGCCAAAGACTACTCCGGAGCCGCTCTCTACACAGGCCTCACCACCATCTCCACCACCGAATGCGCCCCACCCATGATTTCACAAGTGTCACACGTGCAAGCATCGCTGTCTTGCCAACCTTCTCAATCGGCTGCCTCCTCCTACATTGCGGTTTCTCCCCTGCTTACTCCACCCGCCCCTTCAAGTGCATCCATGGTAGCCCCACGTCCCTTGTGCCACATCGTCGTCTCCGGCTCTTCAGTTTCATCATATTCCTCCGAATACCTGGGCGGTCATCATGCCGTTGGCGGGCACCGGCACCCCATCGATGCAAAGAGTCCTGTGTAGACCTCAGGCGCCCCAACCACCTGTGTTGCAAATTCCGGTGCACAAGTTCTTGCACGTTCCCTTTGTGAACTCCACACCCAAAGCGCTTCTGCCCTCGCACCCACATCCGCCTTCCCTGCGCTTGGGCACCCCAGGGGCAGCAGTCGCGCAGTTCCGCGCTCTGGCCTCCTACAAGCAAAGACGTTTTCATGGTGTCGTCCGTGCTCTGCATCTCATGACCAGCGCTGTGCGCTCAGTACCGTCCTTTCACCTGCAACTTTCTCGCTCGACACAGTCCACTTCCTGCCTCCCAAAATCCCCTGCCACCCAAGCACCAAGAAAGATGCAGCTTGGACCGTGACCTCGCTCGCGCAGAAAAGAACTGATTCTGCAACCGGCCTGGACAGCAATGTCGACAGCCCACTCTTCCGGGTAAGCAGCCGCGACTGCCGGGCCCAGCTTCAATAGATATGGATCAGCTTCCACACCAGTGCATCAGTCCGTCGAAGGGAAGCGAGCAGCACACGCCGCAGTCCTAGCAACCCTTCCCCGGCCACCCCAATACACAGACAAGCACAACTACGCAAATATGCTGACCACATAATGTGAACACCTACAACAATATAGGCTAGTATAGAGAGAGAGAAAAACTTCATTTGGTCCATTAAGGGTTTAGCGTTCGGTCTTCATCGCTGCAGACTCTTGACCTTCAAGGCAGGGTTGGGCCCTTAGTCCAGGGCTCCACTGAGTCGCACTGCTTCGCTTGCGTGCTGCACCATTGCCCTTTGGGCGGCAAGCTCGCAGCTGGTGAGCCGGCTCTCCCACTGCTCCGCACTCGGGGTTTTGTGTTGGTGGATTGTGTAGTTTCGCTTACACTCCCAGGTTACGCTTTACCATATAACCTGGGAGGCTAGTATAATCTGCACGCTAAACACGAACCTGCCAGTATAGGAGCTTCAGTAGGACATGTGCTATTTGATCTCGCGCACTATAACTTCCATGCTTGGGAATATGTAACAAGCTCTCATCAAATATTTTGCTGTATGTGACGAGGTTCAAAAATTCCAACGCCTGCTTGCGTTCTGTTTTGAAACTGTAATAAAGTTCGCTTAACTCCCCATGGGAGTTTTTTTTTTTATTCGATATGTTTGCCATTAGGCATGAGAAAGAGAGAGAAAGAAGTGTGAATAAGCCTCGCTTAAAACAGGCAAAAGTTCGCGATGAAGCGATTATCAAGAGTTCACTTGCGATAGTCGTCTTCAACGTCCCATCGCAGGCCTACCTCCCTTAGGAAGCGTTGTCTCACGGAAATTGTAGCCGGACAAGTCCACACCAAGTGTTTTGCGTCATACAGTTCAGGCACAGCACCACAATGGGTACGCTTGTCACTCACCTCTAAACGTTCAGACTTCAGACTTGTCTTGACCGGAATTCCAGGGGTGGTGTCAGAAGCAATAAAATCATCCTTCTAATACCAAACCTGCAGTATACACCCAGCTGTTAAATAAAATAAAAACCTTAAATATGCTGCGCAGGTGAATTTTCGCAATACCGCACACAACTTAGGAAAAACATCGTGAACTACGTCACGTGGCACCGCTGCTGCGGCTTGCTCTGCACCGGCTCGAGAGGCCAGTATGGCGACATGGCTGCTCGCATGGAGGATGGCTGCTCGCGCCAGCGGGCGCGGCCGTTCGACGGTTTTCACCTGCGTTCTCTGCTCTGGCGATGTTAATGGCGATGTGGTTAGTGTGCAGAGATTATAATAAAACCGTTGGAGTCGTGTACTTCTATCAATTGCAGCGATGGCGTAGAGGTAGAACATCCGCCTCGCGTGCAAGAGGACCGGGGTTCAAATCCTGGTGCCGCGCAACTCTCCACCGGGTTTAAAAAAAAAAAAATCCGCGTGTCGATGGAATTGCATAACCAGGCCTGGAGTGCGGCCTTATCTCGGTGACCAGAATCGACAACGCACTCTCTCACCAGAGCAGGATTTGGCCACCCTGGTGTAGTACTTGGCCACAACCTTCTATGATCAAACCAATTAACCCTCGGCCCTCAGTCCCCAGCGGCTGCAGAGCAACTGACCACGGCGGCGGTCAGACCTGTGACGCAGCGGAGGGTGCTAAGAATCTCTGGCTCCGGACAGGCCGCCATTGGAATCTGAACCTGGCAACGTTTAACGCTAGAACTTTAGCTAGTGAGGCTAGCCTAGCAGTGCTGTTTGAGGAACTAGCGGGAATTAAACGGGATGTGATAGGGCTTAGCGAAGTTAGGAGGACAGGTGAGGCGTATACAGTACTAAAGGACGGACACATACTGTGCTATCGCGGGTTAGAGGATAGACGAGAACTAGGTGTGGGTTTCCTCATTAATAAGGATATAGCTGGCAACGTAGAGGAGTTCTACAGTATTAACGAGAGGGTAGCAGCTATAGCAATTAGGCTGAATAGGAGGTACAAGCTGAAAGTGGTGCAGGCCTACGCACCCACATCCAGCCATGATGACCAGACCGTTGAAAGCTTCTATGAGGACGTAGAATCAGCAATGAATAAAGCAAAATCGCAGTACACTGTACTGATGAGCGACTTCAATGCGAAGGTGGGCAAGAAGCAGGCTGACGGCCACGCGGTAGGTGACTATGGGATAGGCTCTAGAAATAGCAGGGGAGAGTTATTAGTCGAATTCGCGGATAGAAATAATTTGCGGATCATGAATACCTTCTTCCGCAAACGAGAAAACAGGAAGTGGGCCTGGAAGAGCCCCAATGGTGCGATTAAAAATGAAATCGACTTCATACTATGCGCTAAACCTGGCATCATTCAGGATGTGGCCGTCCTCGGAAGGGTGCGTTGCAGCGACCATAGAATGGTAAGGTCTAGAATTAGCTTAGACTTGAAGAGGGAACGGAAGAAGCTAGCGAAGAAGAAGACCATTAACGAGTTAGCCGTAAGAGGGAAAGCACAGGAGTTTAGGATAGCGCTGCAAAACAGATATTTGGCTTTAACTGAGGAAGATGATCTTGATGTTCATTCAATGCACGATAACCTGACATCAATAATTACGGAGTGCGCAGTAGAAGTAGGCGGTAGGACAGTTCGAAAAGATACCGGGAAGCTGTCTCAGGTGACGAAAGATCTGATTAAGAAGCGCCAAAACATGAAGGCATCTAACACTACCGATAGAATAGAACTAACGGAGCTATCAAAGTTAATAAGCGCAAGGTAGCCGACATAAGGAAGTTTAATATGGAGAGAATCGAGCATGCTATAAAGAACGGAGGTAGCCTAAAAACAGTGAAGAGGAAACTAGGCATAGGTAAAAACCAGATGTATGCATTAGGAGACAAGCAGGGCAATGTCATTAGCAATATGGATAAGATAGTTAACGTAGCCGAAGAGTTCTACACAGACCTGTACAGTAGCCAATGTAATCAGAGCGCTAATGAGAAAGACAGCAGTGCACATCAATGCGTCATCCCGCCAGTAACGAAAGATGAAGTAAAGAAAGCCTTAGAAGCAATGAAAAGGGGAAAAGCAGCAGGGGAGGATCAGGTAACAGCAGATCTGTTGAAGGATGGAGGGGACATCGTGCTAGAAAAACTAGCCACCCTGTATACGCAATGCCTTATGACCTGAACTGTACCAGAAGCTTGGAAGAATGCAAACATTATCTTAATTCATAAGAAGGGAGACGCCAAGGACTTGAAAAATTACAGGCCGATCAGCTTACTATCCGTTGCCTACAAAGTATTTACTAAGGTAATCGCTAATAGAGTCAGGGCAACGTTAGACTTTAATCAACCAAATGATCAGGCAGGCTTTCGTAAAGGATATTCCACAATAGATCATATTCACACTATCAATCAGGTGATAGAGAAATGCGCAGAATATAACCAACCTCTATATATAGCCTTCATTGATTACGAGAAAGCATTCGACTCAGTGGAAACCTCAGCAGTCATAGAGGCATTGCGTAATCAGGGGGTAGAAGAGGCTTAAGTCAAAATACTGGAAGATATATATAGCAACTTGCACAGCTACTATAGTCCTCCATAAAGTCAGCAATAAAATTCCAATAAGAAAGGGCGTCAGGCAAGGAGACACGATCTCGCCAATGCTGTTCACCGCATGTTTGCAGGAGGTATTTCGAAGCCTGAATTGGGAACAGTTGGGAATATGAATAAATGGAGAATACCTAAATAATCTGCGATTTGCTGATGACATTGCCTTGCTGAGTCACTCAGGAGGTGAACTGCAAATCATGATCAACGAGTTAGACAGGCAGAGCAGATCGATGGGTCTAAAAATTAACATGCAGAAAACCAAGGTAATGTTCAACAGCCTAGCAAGGGAACAACAGTTCACAATTGGCAGCGAGAGCCTAGAAATTGTGCCGGAATACGTCTACTTAGGGCAGGTAGTGACAGCTGATCCAGATCATGAGAGGGAGATAATTAGAAGGATAAGAATGGGCTGGAGCGCATATGGCAAATTCTCGCAGATCATGAGTGGCAGTTTACCAATTTCCCTCAAGAGGAAAGTGTACAACAGCATAATCTTACCGGTACTGACCTACGGGGCAGAAACGTGGAGGCTAACGAAAAGAGTTCAGCTTAGGTTAAGGACAACGCAGCGAGCCATGGAAAGAAAAATGATAGGTGTAACGTTAAGAGATCGGAAGCGGGCAGAGTGGGTGAGGGAACAAACACGGGTTAATGACATCCTAGTCGAAATCAAGAGAAAGAAATGGGCTTGGGAAGGGCATGTAATGCGAAGGCAAGATAACCGCTGGACCTTAAGGGTAACAGAGTGGGTTCCAAGAGAAAGTAAGCGTAGCAGGGGGCGGCAGAAGGTTAGGTGGGCGGATGAGATTAAGAAGTTTGCAGGCAAAGGGTGGATGCAGCTGGCAAAGGATAGGGTTAATTGGAGAGACATGGGAGAGGCCTTTGCCCTGCAGTGGGTGTAGTAAGGCTGATGATGATGATGATGATGACTTCTATGAGAATAGTATATGACGCGAAGGCGCCAGTTTTGTCAGCTTCCGTAGCAACCATTCTACGCAACTTGCTTCCTCTACTGGCGGCAACGTCGCTGTTCAACGCGATTTGCTTAAAACATAAGAAAGCCTGCGTTTGGTTCGATGTCAGCTTTAAGCCGTTCTGAAGCAGTTTTACAAAAGTGGGGCCGCAAGGTGCAATCGCTGTCGACCCCTCATGTGGCGAACACCACAGAGAAAGGCGTTTTTTCCCACGGGCCCGTCGTCTTCCTACCGGTGGCCTGACGGTGGCATTCGCCATCATGACCCGTTCGCCTCCCTCCCTGCTCGCGCCAGCCATGACGCCCCTTCTCGTGGGTCTACATCGTTTCCCGCACACGTTCAGCTTCGCTGAGCTATTTTCGCCTGTGACCGTCCTTAGTAATGTTTCAGCTCGGCCCTGCTCGCAGCGCCTCGTTGAGTGGCTCATTTCCCTACCGTTGCGCTGCTACCCAACTCAATACGCCAGCCACGGAGGGCGGGTTCCATCCCGCACCTCACTGTGTGCGCTACGCTGCAGCTTGCGTCGCCCGTCTTGCCGTGCTAGTTGGTCCTGACAAGGACAGTTTGGCGTGTACGCCCCCTCCGTTTGACATGCACTTCGGGGTGCTCGTTTTATGTATTACAGTACTCCCTCTAACAGCTTCTCGGGCCGTCCAGGTGAGTTTCGCACACTGCGACTGCGCTGTGGTTGCAATCGGTGGTTGTGCTTGTTGGTGCATTCTGGTATAGCCACACTGGTGGCCGCCCCGCCGCGGTGGCTCAGTGGTTAGGGCGCTCGACTACTGATCCGGAGTTCCCGGGCTCGAACCCGACCGCGGCGGCTGCGTTTTTATGGATGAAAAACGCTAAGGCGCCCGTGTGTTGTGCGATGTCAGTGCACGTTAAAGATCCCAGGTGGTCGAAATTATTCCGGAGCCCTCCACTACGGGACCTCATTCTTCCTTTCTTCTTTCACTCCCTCCTTTATCCCTTCCCTTACGGCGCAGTTCAGGTGTCCAACGATATATGAGACAAATACTGGGTCATTTCCTTTCCCCAAAAAACCAATTATTATAATTATTATCACTGGTGGCCTTTAACTTCGAATTGGAAAGTGACTGTCACGCGTGCCAAGACGGTAATGTGTGCGTGTCCACTGGCTTGGCGCCACGGATGCCTTACGCCGCTGTGCCTACCGCTACGTCGTAATGGATAATATTGTGCCGCGGCTTGTTGTCGCTGGGTCACTATATCCATAGCGCGCAGTTTCGCCGTCCTGTGAGCATTTCCCTTTCTGGACAATTCCTCGTCATGCCTTAGGCGACCCCTCCACCCTGTTTTATTGTTTCTCAATCGCCTTGGGCATCGGAAATATGCTACTGTACCGTGTTACTGTACTGGGCACTCAAACGGTTAAATGCATATGTGCAAAGCAATAACATTTGTTCACTCCTGTCGCACAAAGACTCCAAGACTGTAGTAAGCTCAAGAAAAAGCTCCAAGAGGAAACGGCACAAAAATATACCTTCCCAAGCAAAAAAGTTCAGTAATTTCCTCCGTATAAAAAGCTGCCAAATAAATTCTCAGAGACGACTATTAGGCCTGCCTGTGAGCATAAAAACATTCCATCAGCACTATGTACAAAATTATTAAGGCCTATTGCGCCCGAAAAAACGTATCTGAGTGAAGTAATAAAATCAATTCCAATACAGAATGCACAAAAGGACAAGCAACGTTTTGCCCATCTAGGTTTTTTTTTAGTAGATTCGTTTTTAATGTGTAGGCAGAAGAGGATACGCTCCACTGTATAACTACACAAGGAAAACCAAATAGCACTCAAAAGAGCACAAAAAAACACATAATCAAGCCCAAAAAGACTTCGCGCAACATACTTAAAAGGCTATGGCCCATGATGTGCACGTTGTGGTTGAGAGGCGATCCTACACGACATGGTATGGGCCTCCCGAATCAATACTGAAATATAAAGGATGAAATAGATGACATAATGAGCGATGGGTTTAAATGCTCTCCAACTCAGACCCAAAAGCTGAGAAAGATCTGGCAGATGGACACCTGCCCCGGTGCCTCAGAGCCCATATACGAACCCTAATGCTGATGGGGCGAGCGTGTGCTCATCCGTGCCAAGTTTTCATCTGAGTCAATGAAAATGGGATCTAACAGTTTCACTGGGAGCTTGGTAGCCCAGCACACAAAATTATTCCAGACCCAGATTCACGGAAAGAGAAAAAGATCCTGGACCTGGGAAGACCACCTCAGTAACCCAGAAGAATCAATGACAAAGTTTAGCACTACTACTACCACTGTCAATTTCCAGCTGCATTACTGAACTGGAACATACCCTTCCAGCTGCAAAATGCCATTTGGAGCTTTATTATTGAAATTACGTCCAGCTGCATAATTTATACGTCCAGTTACCTTCAACGGAACTAATGTAGAATTTGCAGGTTTTCGTCAGGGGTACGAATTCCAGTTCGAAGATGGCAATGGGCAGCCTGACAAAACTCTGCCCAAGCCTTGCATTTTCGTCTCGAAGATAATGAGCATGAAACAATCGCCTGACTGCTCCCTCAAGAAAAACAGTTCATTACTGTATAACCACATGCAGCATGTGAAAGAGGCAGTCGAAAGCAAGCACACAGAGGCAACCAATTGTTATGAAGCAAAGCAAGTTGCAATCTTACCACACAAACAGTTCCACACAAAATGCGTTGTACCCTGAAGAGATGCTGTAAATGCCTGCAGATGCAGCGACCATGCTGTATGTTGAGCATTTGTGCTGGCCTTCCACAAACATCAAAGCAAACAGAGAAGCACTGGTGAAAGCATGTCCAGTCAACACTATGATGCTAGAAGGAAATCATTTTGTTCCTTCCTGTTTTTCACTGAAGAACCAAATAAAATGTTTGTTGTTTACAAACAGAACACGTAAGAAGGCATTGCAAGGAAAGGCATTTCTTCAAAATGACCGAAGCATGTGTTGCAGCACACACTCAGCAAGCTGGGCGACGGTAAGAGGAAAATAAATGGGACACTTCTTCACTCACGAAAAAACTGCGGCACCCGAGAAAAATTCAGTGGGGGGGGGGGAGCGGGGGGGGCACTTTGTCGACGAAAAGTGTAGTGAGGCGAAAGCCTTTAGTGCAGTTTTGCTGCTTGTGTGGCTGATGTGTGGTGAAGATGTTGTACAAGTTTTGTACCTTTTGTCCCCGGCCCTTAGTTTTCTGTACTGAGAACTAAAATTTTAATAAACTCAATTAAAGACTACACAATTGATTGCTTCACAACACTTTCGCATTAGCACATGCACGCTTGGTTGCTGGAGACACAGGGAAGCGTTTAGGCTGCATCCTTCCAGATCGGCATTCAGGAGGCGTATGGCAAGGTTGCCTGGGAAGGGCTCCTCTCGAACTATGGTGGCACGACTCATTGACGTCACACGCATGCGCAGTAGGCTGAAGTACAGTTATTAAGCACTAGTATTGCTAATTAACTAATTACTATTTAACTGTGAGGACACTTGCCTGCTTACGTAGAGGAATGTGAAAGCATGTGTTTTGAAGAAAGGAAAGGTTTTTGAGGGAAGGTCGCAGTAGCTCTCACATCTCGAAATGTCGGTGGACACCTCAACCGCGTTTAATCGATAGCTATAGTGTGACACATTTATGGGAACATCCTTGCTGGCGAGTCATGACCCTATAAAGGCTTTCGCCTTGGAACTAATATCGGTTGTCATGCATACCAATATTAAATTGAAAGCCAAAAGTATGGTCGTGTTTACAGAAGAGAACCAAATGAAGAAGCCATCACCAGCTTCTTAGCAGTATGCTGTCAAACTTGAAAAAGAGAAGCTGCACATTGATTGCTTGTGGCATAGGTGCATGTGAAAACCACGGCAGAGAGCGCAATTCTCACATGCAGCTGATCATACACTTGCTGTCTGTCAGCTAGAACCGAAGTGGTGCTGTGTCATGCTCATTGTTACAGTAGTTGATGCTCCTGCTATTATCGCCACTCGCCGGCTGGGGTCATGGTCCTGCAGCTGAGTGTGAATGAATGCGTTCTGTTACACAATGCAATCTGTGCTGAACTTCGAAGAGAACTCTTGACCATGCCGTGCAGCACTGGACATCTTTGCAGACAGCTCATGTAATCATTCAGAAGCCTGGTATGGCTACCCAGCTAGGTAACCAGTCCAGCCGAGGCGGGAGCGAACATGACTCTGAAATCAGGGCTTTGGAGCACGAGATCCCATGGCGAAAGTGGTCCGTCGCATCTGCATTTGACGCACACCATCACCTGCAAGTTAATGTTGTACGCTGAAACCTTCGAAAAAGCTAGACATCGGGTTTCCAGTTATGTGAAATTGTTGAAGCTGCGAGTCCAACTGCAGTCTAGTTTAATGTATGCTTGTAAAATATGATCAGTGCAAAAACCAATCATTGGTACCAAAATGATCTGTTTCCATAATAACTTCAGGCACTTGATTGCAGATTTTCCAAACTGATGGCCACAAATAATTTTCTATTAGAGTATTTTTATACTCACTAAAACAAACCACTACAAAATATGTTGCAGGGAAGGGCACAAGCTCAGTTGTTTATGACTGCATTAAGTTTTTTTTAGTATATGCATGCTTTTGCATTTTGCACCGATCAAGATGAGGCTGCCGCGACATAGCGGTCAGTAAGAGAAATCCAAAGCCACGAAACAACACTGCGTGTCGCCCACGCCTTTCTCTTCTGTCATATCAAAACTATAGTCATGATTTATTTATATTATTTTGATATGCACTTCTATTTACTCTGTCTTTCCTTGCTCAATAAACTATGTATAAATGCAACCAGATATCACTAGCTGTATGCAATCTTACTCCAGGTACACACGTTAACCCTTCACGCCTGCCACAACACACTAAGCACGTGCTCACCAGTTTGACGATTTCCATGCGGGCAATACAGGATAATGGAGATATTCCACACAAATGGGGCATGGATGGATCCCACACAGACTTCTTGCGTGCTGCTGCCTTGACCGGCAGGAACAACACACCTGTAAAAAAAGGTACAAGACTCATTTATTTTTGTTTTGCACGTGCCCTTACAGAAATAATTAAAGAAAAAAAATTCGCCCACCAGCCGTCATTTCCAGGTGACTGCTGTGTAAATGATGTTCTAAACTGCTATCAAAATTTCAGCTTGAGTAGCGAAATCACCTTTATGTGCTTCACTAGTAATGCTTAATCCCGCTTATAGCATTCTTTTAAGCTTTCACGCATTTTTTTCCACACTTGAGGGAAATACTGTGTGGTGCACATACTCATTTGCCTGCTTTGAAGTCATTTTAAGCCTGCATGCAAGAAGAATGAGAATGATGCTCCACAAGCTGTCACCGCAACAGCTTTCGTTTTCCTTACCTCAATGATGCTGGAGGCGTCACGTTGTACCTTTCCCGACCGATGTTTACGCTGTCTTGCTGACATCGCTCTGATCAGACAGTGCGCCAGTGCACACGGATGTCTCGTCGAGAAGCGCCACACATTCCCGGAGTTCGTTGCTCGGCCGCGAGAACACCTATCGTGTCATCCACTCATCACACGCGCAAGCGACGTTCACTGCTGGCAACCGCACATCAGAGCTCGACAGTTCGGCACCGCCTCTCACCGCAATACATCCTTGCATAGCCACCACACCAAACGCCTGGTCAGATGATTGCACAGAAGAGTTGTCTAGTCAGAGACAACTCGAAAGTGTCGTGTTGCTATCGAAAGTCGCTCACCTCTCGCAGTTCTAGTTTTTAACAAACGACGAATAAATGCAACGATCAGTAAAATTCATCAAAACGCACCGCCGGCGCCACAATTACCATGCTACATTAACCGCACGGACCGATTATTTCTCACTGCGAGCGAACGGTTTGCAACGGGAGTGTAGTAAGCGCCCCTATGCGGCTGTACATTTAAGCTCTGGCTAATAACGCTCTGATCCCTTGCTTATTTCCCATGTGCCCTTATGACGCCGTTTCATTGCATTGTGCAACAAAACAAGACTTTTATAAGCTTATTTTTGCTTCAAATAAAAACTTGTTCAACTGCGGCGACCTAACGTCTTATAAATAAGCGTTGCATTCACTGATTTGCATAATTCGGGCACATTTGGCCGGGCGACATTATGGCGGTGAATCGCAGCCATTTTTAGCAATAGCGGCACATTGTAAAAATGATCAAAACGTCAATTTGACATTACACCATAATGCGTGCATATCACGTGTTACACGTTACATTGTTCCAGCCAATCAGATTTCAGGAAGCGGTCGTTCTCAGTATGTATCTATTTTCTACAAATTAGCATTTCAAGCGCTTGTTTTCTCATACGTACCACCTGTACGTTTTTTTGAACTTCACAATCACATATATTTACCAGCCGGGCACCAAGAATAGCGCTGCTCAAAATGTTTTTCAACGCCACGTCAATTTGGCGTCAGCGCGAAAAGTGCGTCTCCAACAGACGATGACTGACACCCACCTTGCCCTGCCTTGTGGCTGACTGACACTTCTGACAGCCAATCAGAGAGGCAACAATGCGCTGACACGCGAAAGCGAATATCAAGAATAGGGCCCTTAGCCACCCGCTACCAGCGCTGGACGCTTGGGGTATAATCTGCAATAGGAGAGCGTTTTCATGGGGCACGACACCGCTTCAGCAATGAAGCAGTCACCGTTCGCGTTTTTTTCAGGTTTTCCCTCACCGAGTGCGGATTGATTGCAACTTTGGTCGTTGGCAGATGCGACCAGACCCGACAGTTGGGCGAAACTGCCACTCCTGGACGAGAGCCCAAAGATGGTCTCGAAACTAGTGCCTTGTATGTACATCCGGCCCCCCCCGCTATCAGCCCTGGATGCGCCAGACATGATCGGCAATCGGAAAGCATTTTCTTGGGGCACGGCACTGCTTTCACAACCAAGCATTCTTCGTTCGTGTTCTTGCAGGTCTTCTTCCTCCTTCACTTCCCTTGGAAGGCAGCGACTGCGGATTCATTGCAACTTTGAACGCTGACAGATGCGGCCAGACCCGAAAGTTACACGAAACAGTCGTTCCTGGACGAGAGCCCACAGATTGGCTCGCACCTGGGGCTGTGTATATCTGCCCACCCTAGTATCCGCACTGGCCTCCCGGGATATAACCTTCAAGTGGACAGCGTTTCTTGGACCATGACACGGCTTTCACAATGAAGCACTTATCGTTCGTGTTCTTCCAGGTGAGTTAGGTTAATCACTCGTTATCTCCTATAACCACAGATCGCCTTTTGTTCGTGATGCCGTGCTCCAGACACTGGCTGCATGTTCTGGCGAGTTGTAGGACTAGAATGGCATTCTGTATTAGCGGACTGATTTTAGCGCTTTATAGTTACGTATAGTAGAATTAAACCCGGGTCTTCCTGGTACCTGCCAAGACAGCGTCCTGGCAACTGTACTTGAGACAGTGCTGAGAATTGAATCCAGCCAATATTATATAAGGAATAACCTACGCACCCCAAAGCAGTACAAGGCATCAGTGGACGTCGAGCTGAAGCAGCTATCTGCCAGAATTGGCAGAATCACGATAGAAATAGAAGAATTGAAATCAAACATTTCTACAGACACTCCTCCTACAGAACTGTCTGGAAAGGGCCCTGAAATAGAACTGCTGAATGAAGAACAATTACCTCACGATGTGATGACACAGAAAACCGACTTCGCCGCTCCAACCTAGTCTTCTTCGGTATTCCTGACAATGAGTCCGAGACATGGCACAGCTCAGAAGCGAATGTGTTGGAGCTTTGCTCAGAACACCTTGGCTGCACGGTTGAATCAATACAATTTGAACAAGGTCCTCCGATTGGTCTATATCAGTCAGAGAAATTTACACCGATTATCGTTAGGTTCAGGTACTTCAAGGACATGAAGCGGATCAGAAAAAGACCACAAGTTTAACGACATGCAGTTTGTCGTTCCAACAGATTTTTGTTTCAGAACATGCCTGGCTATTAAAAGCTGCTAGATTTTGCAAGGTCGGAGGGCGGATAATTTAATCTT
This sequence comes from Amblyomma americanum, assembly GCF_052857255.1. Lineage (NCBI taxonomy): Eukaryota > Metazoa > Arthropoda > Arachnida > Ixodida > Ixodidae > Amblyomma > Amblyomma americanum. The sequence goes on along the minus strand of NC_135500.1, from coordinate 111,050,367 downwards.
CGAATTAATAAACAGCTCATGAATGGTACTATATATATATGGACGACGCTGCTTCTGACAATATCAAACAATGTACCCGAGAGCGAAAAACGAAGAGTAGTGGTACACGAGGCGGAAAATCACCCCGAGCCTCCTTACGGTGGCGCTCCTCATCCTTAGCTTTCGATATCATTCACTAATATGCATAGCATTCTTCCAAAGCGCGCCGTACTGTTCTCTTATCTACTGGGTAGTCGCTCTGAGATCTTATCACATCAACGTTGCTGCACCCAGATATATCAGATGATGAATCTTGCCTGATTCTCAAGACTTTGCTGCTTACCGGAATGAAAAACCTAGCAAAGGGGGTGGTAGCGTAATGATCGCTATAAAAAGATGCAGTCGTTCTTTTCGTGTAAACACTTAACGCCTCTAGAAACCTTATAGGTTTCCATCGTGTCTTCATCTTTTAAGTGCCTACTTGTAATATGTTACCGACTACCAGTTCAGAAAATTTCGTAACACATTAGCATGCCAACCTCTACAATATCAGAACTTCCCAAAATGCCACATTTATTGGTTTGGTGATTTTAGGGAACATCAACTGGGGAACCTTAACTCCATCAGCATAAGACTGGGTAAATTTTTTAACTAAACTAAGACTTTTCATTAACTCAACTACTACATCAACCAACTCATGGCGTTAACATTTTAAACCTTGTTTTTACATCAGGTCCTGATAGTGTAACCTAACCTCTCTACGAATGGTTTCAGTGATCACAACCTACTCCATTTAACTCTGAAAATGCCGTCACACCAACGCAGTTCATTCTGCAAATACGTCTTCGAATATAACAGGACAAACTACGATGCCATTAACTTTTGTTGCCATTAACCTTCCTCTATTGCTTTATTCCATCACTTCCTAATCGGTGTGGTTAAGTTTTATTTCTTATTTATTTAATACAAACTGCTAGGTTTTTGTACGAGGCTGTAGCAGGATTTGGCGAGTAGAACACTTACAAAAACTAAAATGAGAATTCGGAATGTACATATAAGGAACCTTACAAAGATTTAGGAGAGACTGCGGAACATTACATAGATATTAGTACCAGCAACTCATAAAATTCACAACCTGAAACAACATGAATAAGCAAGGATAACAGTAGCCGCGACCAAAAAATTCTCAATAGAAATACAAAATACCTAAAATAAAAAGCAATGGAATAAACAACCAAAAGCGAAAACGGCATTATATATGTTTCGGTCTAGATTGGACAAGTGCGAAGCAAAGGTTTTGAGAGATGAGCTATTAGCAATATGGTCAGGCTATGAATTCCAGTCTGAAATTTCTGGTGGAAAAAGAAAACTTAAATGTAGTACTATGTGTTTGATATTCTACAAAATGATTTGAATGTTGTTCCCTATTATTTCGAGTTGCCTAAGGTGATAAATATTGTCTAGAGCCAATGTTTAGAGCTCCAGACACAAGATGATAAATTTCAGGCGGGTATTCTTTGCACGAATACTATTGGTGGGAAGGCCAGCCTAGAAGTTGAGAAGGGGCATCGAGGAAGTGATATTTGTTAAAAACAATACTGATAGCCTTCCGCTGCCCGCCTTCTAGTTTAGAGATCAAATGCTTTGTGTGAGGAATCCGGAACAGTATGCTATATTTAATGACTGACCGTACCAGGCATATGTCTGCAAGCAATTTAGATTCAGTTAAGGTGAATATGACGGACGTCTTAGCTAGCAAAGAGCGGGGAATGACTTGTTTGTTACATGTGATACGCGTTCGTCCCCCCATAAATATGAAGACATAATTACTGCGAGGTATTTGTATCGAAGTATCGAATACTGGCGTCAGTTGAATGAAAAACTGGCGCAAATATGAGCACCTATATACCCCACATATATTTCCGTGATAACTAATTTAAACCGTGCTACCACAGGAACATTCCTACGCTGATGAACAAAAAAAGTGAATTTTCAAAAGAGCTGAACCTGCTAGGAACATCATCATCGTCAAAAAAACACAAAAACTCTGATAAAGAATAATGCGCGGCCCTAGGGAAGACAAGACATAAGTTCATGGCTCACTATCTGCAATCCCTTCTTGAGCACAATCCAAAAATATTTTGAAAAGAATTTCACCTTCTGAATATTCTGCCGATTTTACACTGATAGATGAGGCTAGTGACCTTACCGCTCAAAGAGAACGCACTCGGACTTCCAATAGCTTTTTTCAGCAACAAGCTCACGAAGGAGGACAACTCCAATATTTCGTTGGAACCCGATTATAACTATGACTACATCAGCCCCATAGACGTTACTGTCGATCGCAATAATAATAATAATAACAGCTTTATTTCCATCAAAACGATGGAGGGGCCGTGGGTAAAAGCTGCTGAACAGCTTGACTAGAGCCCACGGTCCCCTCTACAAGGCAGTACAGGAGCATACATGAAACATACAGGAATACAAACATGCAGAAACGCAAAATTGATTCGATTTAATGTATCACAAGGAAATCAATATTAGAATTGTTCAAAAACATCACATACCACGTGGCGCAGTTCACGAACTGTAGTGCAACCTAAATCAATTCCACATTTATTCAGATCATTAAGAAGTTTAGGCAAAATGTACGATAGTGTACCCATAGAATAGTTAGCGCGGGGAGTGACCACCCTCCAGTATTCAGACTGACGTATAGTGTAGGATGTAGGCTTTATTTCTAGCTTGGCTAGGTTGCGAAAGAAATTTCGATTTTCTTTTAATTCGTACTTAAAGGCAACAATTAGTCTATAGCTAAACAATTACCAGACAGGCATTATATCTGCTTTAATGAACAGAGCATGTGTATGAGAATTGTAGGGGACATCAAAAATAAGCCTAATTATCTTTTTTTGTAGGACGTACACCTTTGTTAAGTTTGTTACTGTGGTAGATCCCCATACCAAAAAGCAGTAAGAGAGGTGAGAGTAAAAAAGAGAATTATATATCAGCTTTTTTACGCTGAAAGGTAATATAGACCTACATCTGGATAAAATACCAACGACACTTGACAATTTAGTGCAAACAGAATCTACATGAATATCCCACAGCATGCTTTGCGAAAACGTGACCCCAAGAATTTTAATACTACTTACTATTTCTATTTTTCTGGTGCCATAGATAAGATCTACGTTCATATTTACCTGCTTTGATTTCGGTCTAAATAGCACAGCCTTAGTTTTGTTGGTGTTAACTTCTAACTGATTTGCTACAGACCATTCCAGAAGTTTTACAAGGGCGGAGTTTGCTATATAGCTGATTTGCGCACAGTCTGTAGCGGAGAAAAATATGCTGGCATCGTCGGCGTACAATATATATTTGGCTTCAGCGCATGTATTTACCAGATCATTTATGTAGATATTAAAAAGAAAAGGTCCAAGAATGCTGCCTTGAGGCACTCCTCTTGCAATCGGTTTTTGGTCGGAACAGTGCTCACCTATTTGAACATACTGCCGCCGATAGCCAAGGTAAGATTTTATAAGATTCCAGCAATGCCCACGCACTCCATACAATTCAAGTTTTTTGAGTAAAATGGAATGAACAATGCAGTCAAATGCTTTCGTGAAATCAATGTACAGGCCCAGTACAACCATCTTACTTGAAAACTGTGATAAAATAAACTCTTTTTGTTCTATCAAGGCTAGTTCCGTGGACCTATGCTTTCTAAATCTAAATTGAGCTGGGGTTAAAAGGTCATATTTCTGAAAAAAAATTGAATGGCTGATTGATTAATAATCTCAACTACTTCATGTGGTGTCGGTGACATTAATTCAAAAATTTTGAAACACACCGTGCCTCATTCTAGTGTCATGCAAACATCTTTCGGCAATCACTTTCCTAAGGAGAGATGCTATACGAGCGGAAATTCGGAAAGGGGGTGTGGGGGGGGGGGGGGTGCCTCAATTTTAAAACCCGGTGACCGAGCTAACGTTGCTGACTATCGCCCAATACTGCTGACATAAATATCTTGCGAACTTCTCGAACACATCATTTCATCTAACATGTCAATACATTTGGAAGGCAACGGTTTCTTTTTTCTTAAGAAGACGCTTTAAGAAAAGGACTATCTTGTGAGTTTACTAACGAGCTGCTTCATGGTACGGACGAAACACTTCAAATTGACTGCATATTCCTCCGCTGTGCAATAGCCTTTGGCCGCGTGCTACATTGTTGTCCAATGGCTAAACTATAATCCTTGCGCCTCGATTCTTTCACAATTTCTTGGCTAAGAAACCATCATTTCGTAAACAATTTACATTAATTTATAACTATTCACCCTCTTTAAATGACGTAACAATAGGTGTACCACAAATCAATGTAATATTTTCATTGTTGTTTCTCATCTACATAAATTACCTACCGTTAAGCAATACTTTGACCATTAGGTTGTCCGCTGACACTGGCATAATTTATCGCAAAGTCTGCTCTGTTAACGACCTATCGCTCTTCAGGAAGATGTGCACCGCACTACTAACTTCAATCATGGTAAATGTTCCTTAACGCTGACAATTACCAGTTAATGACATTTATTTGTAAACGATCTAATTGTCTTTTCACTTATTGGATTAACCACACACCAGTCACCCTTCCTTGCGTATTCATACAAGTACCTCAGTTATAAATTTTTTACTTAATCTCTCATGTAAAACACCCATTATAAAAGTTACGCCCAAAGCTATCCGTATATTAGGTCATTTAAAACGTAACCTCAGTGGTGCGCCTTCTCCCACACGTCCGTTCGCATATCAGACATTCTTCGCTCTCAAGTTTAATACCAACCTTTCATTTCCTCATGCTGCTCACATGCCGCTCGCTTTACAGCTTGCAACTACAGCCGACATACCAGCATAACTAACATTAATGCATCACGGTCCCTTCCTTCCTAAGAATTTCGCAGAACAATATCACTTATTTTACTCTTCGATAAAATTGTTCAGTGCCTTCTTTCAAACTAATTCTTATACAACTGACCCGCACCTGTCATTGACTAGAAAATCACCTCAGTTTCAAGCGTATTTCGGGAAGAACCACCGCATTCAACTCATCAGCCTTGCCCTGTGCAATAATTTATTTGAATAGTTTCCTGATGCCATTGATCGCATCTCCGATCATGCTATCTTGAAATGAAAAAAAACAGCAATTTGTTCCGAAGTGTTTTCCAGTTTGGTTTTATTCTCTGGTTGATTGTTTACCATTGCATAACCTTGTTCAAATAACCTTGTTCTACTCACTTCTGGTTGCACCTCAGTTTCTGAGGTAACCACCCTTCACATAATGCTCTAGTCAAGGATGTAGGGCATATGAACAAATAAACTGAACGCATTTGTCCAACGCATATTTTATTTCTATGCCTTCAAATTTAGCTGTTTAAGCCAGCAAGTGAAACAACATGAACATTCCGCTAACTTTCTATTAGCAGGTTCTTTCCAGCTGGTCATGTTACCACCTTCATCCGCTCAGGTTCGTCAGTTTGGACTGTGACTTTGTAAGGCTACATAAGCAAATTGAAGAACTAGCATCACACCGTCTAGAAAGTAGGCGCCAGTGGTGCAAGTTGTTTTTTTCAGCATTAGGCAGCAAAAAAATGCACCGCTCTTGAGATTAGAACGTATGAGGCACAATATCGCTTTCAAGACTGACTTTTTAACTGAAATTTTGAAACCTTTTGCGTGAATTAGAAACTCTGCAATACCAATCTCGATCGCGTCCGGTCGCATTACGTTGCATAGGTCGTCGATAAAAACCGTAGAGTCGCATCCGGCAATAACTTAGACGCCTGTTTGACAGGAGCATTGCAGTGAAAATTTAGGACATGCCCTGTTGCTCTCACACTTTGAAGATGCACGGCACAGTCCGTAATTCCTGTGCATCTTACATACCCATTAAAAGCGATCATCGTATTGGACAATTATTTTCTGGCAGCGAAAACTGTTTCCTAGTTTCTCGCTTGTTAGAGAAATTGTGGACGAAATGATCCTAAATGATCCTAAGAAACTAACTATAAGCCGAAAGGTATGATAATAAATTTACAAAAATGCAGGATAGGATTTTGGGATCAATAAATTAGCCTGATGTTAATATATTCTGACCAGTAGTAATCATATACTGAAGTATTCCGACAAACATTACGATAACATTTCAGAACACACAGCATAATAATACGTACCTTCTGCCGCTTATAATTTCGCTGTGCCTATGGTTACATTACATTGGTGCCCTGTAGGCTTGCAGCATTGTTTCTTGTTTGAAGTCAAGGTTATCATGCAGTCCCATCCTCTCGGGATGGCGCATGACAAAAGTAGAATACGCCGACCAAAAGAATGGAGATAGAAAGCGGTTTCAGGTTTTTTGGGCAAAGAATTTCTATGAAATTTAGGAATCAAAAGGTAGCAAAATATAGCTCCACTAACTCTTGCTTGAGGTATAAGAGGCAATAAGTCGACATAGTGTCGGAGTGTTTATTTCAACTGCCATTAATAGCCCCTGAAATACGGCTACCTGATTATACGCATAACCGTTGTCAGCGCTAGCAGCATCTTACCTATTGATTCACTAAGAATGTTGGGTGTTCTAAATCTTCTGTCTTAACAGATTCTTTCAGGCATACCATGACCAATTATCATGGACCAGTATGTTAGCGCCCCATCGTCATGAAATTGGTGAGTGTCCTTTTTCCTTGTTTACACCTGCCGGTGTGTATTGAAACATATGCCTTCAATACATGCACCAAGACCAATGATGTCTGGTGTTGAGAACTTACTGAGCAGCGATCGTAACAAAATCTTCCACTGGAGTGTTCTGTGATTTTGAGAGAGAGTTCGGTTTGCTTCGAGGCCTATCGAGTCCTTACTAAACAGGCAACGAAATGTTTATCTTAAAGTAATAGCCTCTGGGGAGCCAAGCTTTTGCTTGCAAAAAGACATTCTGCCTTTGCATTAGAAATGCTTAGCTTCGGCAGTATGGAAATTTTTATAACAGTAGCGCTGCTTTCATGAAGTTATCAAGGAATGACAAGCACTACTGGCAACATTTTATTTTTACAGGACTTTCCATATTTAGGCCATAGAATTCGTCAATTCTTCTAAGTTTACACTGCAAAAATCCACTTCTCTGGCAAAATTAAAGGTAAAAAGGCCATTTTGATAGAAACGAGGTGAAAGAAACAAAGCTTACGACAAAACTTACGAGGACACTAAATTATCACTATGCGATGACAAAGCAATAGCAGTAGGTCTTCTTCCTGGAAAAGCTATGATGTCCGGCTTAGCATTTTAAACAGCTAAAGCTGACCCTTATTGGCTGATAAGCCATCGGCCTTCGCCGTTAGCCACTCGATGAGTTGTTTTCATAATAACCACCCTGAAGTAGGGTATTCTTCCGAACGCATAAAAACCGTCATCCGTCCAAGATAGCCACCCTCTGGGTTCTTCTCGTGTCAGCCGCCTTCCGGATTCTCCCTAGTGTCTCCTAGATGTGGCGAAAGCAATGTCCCTCTCTTTCTTTCCTAACCTACAAGCCATGGCGGGTGGACCCTTCCGTCCTCCCCCTCCTCTTCACTACAAGCGAAGAGAGGGATTCGCTTCCTCCACTTTGCCAGCTGCTAACCGTGACAGGTTCTTTGCAGTGACACGTGGTGTTTACCACACTACAGCGCCGGACACCGCCTTTTCTTCACGGTGGGGCTTCCAATGCTAACGCATAAATGACTGGTTCGCCTCTCATGCTTGCCTTTCACAAAATGGCCTTAATAAAGTGTCCCACAACAGAACAGCATTTCACTCGCTCCAGAAAGAAACAGGCTCTTTCCATATACGAGGAAACGTCCCTCCTTCGTATCAGCGCAATGCTTAGTTTACGACGCTCTTACAAGTTAAAGGTCAAGTGTACAATGTAATGGTTATTTTTCTTCCACTTTGCAATTTATTATCTTTAACAGAAAAAATATTACGCAATTATTTACCATTTACCGTCACCAAAAACAAACTAAAAATTATCCGATGATTTCCTTGGTTTCAACAAGTCGTTTCTTTCATACGTATGTCACGACGAGCCCCTCATTTCCGTGCCCTTTCCAGCTCAATAGCTGAAAGACGGCGTCGGTTCTGGTAATCTTGGTTTCATAGGCACCAAAGGAGGGTAAGATGATTCTCGCACAGCTGCCTGTCTCAGCGTTCCATTACGTTCCACATGTCTGTTGCAGCATTACAGGGCGTTGCACGTCCACCGGTTTGGTCGGCGTGGGCGCTGTTGAACACTGTGAAGAATAGGCTTTACAGAGCATAAGAAACTCGAAACGAGAAGGTTTGAGAAAGGACGGCGCAGCTAAATTGGTAAGATAGTACAGGACGTGCGGACGTCGTGGGTTTGGATTACAGAGGCGGCACGTGTTTGTATTTTCTTGTTTGTAACGAATGCTCTTTAAGGTGAAAAAGACTCACTCTGCTGATCGGCAATTAATCAGCAATACAAAATAAAAACAAAAACATTATATGGTTTCCTTGGCTTCGACGTCTGTTTACTTCCTTCATGCGACTGTTCAAAAGCGTGACTTTTTCGCCTTGTTGGGGCATGTTCTTACCGAGAGAATATAGCGGCGAGTAGGACAGGCCGCAAGAAACGAAGAACACGAGCGCTCGTGCTCTTCGTTTCTTCTTGCGTTCTGTCCTACTCACCGCTATATTCTCGCGCTATGTGACTCTTGTATGGAGCCCTTCATTTCCCTGTCCATGTCAGCTCAGTAGAGCCGCAGGAACATTTCCGCATGGTTAATGTACCCAATTAACGCACACCTCTGATGAACTCACGTCTTGTTTATCGCCTTAATTTCCGGATAAAGCCGCCGCGAAAGCTCCGTGGTTATGGCGCTCGGCTTCTGACACGAAAGACGCGAGTTCGATCCCGACCACGGCGGTTGAATTTAGACGGAGGTGGAATTCTACAGGCCCGTGTACTGTGCGATGTGGTGGACGTTAAAAACCGCAGGTGGTCTCAATTTCCAGAGTCCTGCACTAGGGTTTCCCTTATAGGTTGAATCGCTTTGGGAAGTTCAACCCCCATAAACCATAAAATTATTACAGAGTAAAGAAAAAATTTTAGAAGTGTACTTTGTTACTAAAACATACGAGCTTGCCCTGCTCGAAGTGATAACGCGATAATTCCTATACCGGTCTTATTTCTACCGCACAATTTGTATATATACGAGCACTCACCAAATCTTATAATAGAAGGCTGAATTAATAATAATTTGGCTTTACTTTGCATTACGAAACCGGTGTAGCAGCACGTATGCATGCATGCCTGCACGTGTCTACCCAAGGGTGCCCACTGGAAAAGAAAGAGGAGTATATTAGGCGAGCGAGAAATTGCGTAAAAGGAATCGTATATCTACTCTCTGTACAATGGTATCAAACCAGCATCATCGATGCTTCATTACAGAATACATTTGTCATGGATTGCCATTTTTGCCTCTGCTCTGTCGAGATAAATCCTTAAGTATACAGAAGGCGTCAAAAAGTTTGCATCATAATTTGCCTCATTTCCACGCAATACTCCAGGCCCGTGCCTCCTCACACAAAAAGAGTAAAATCGCGCATATAAAACAGACCACGTGAACAGGAGGTGCGTTTACAGCTGCAACAGCATTTGAAGAATGCAGTAAGAAAAGTCCCAGAGAAACGTCAGCTACACAGGGTATATAAATATACCTTTCAACAACGTCGCTGCAGTATTCCCGCCGCAGCCGTAGTAATGCGCTCCAAGTAAGTTGCTATTATTTTTACTTCCACTAAATTCTATGGTTTTCATAAGTTTCTGCTCCAATCAGTGGAACTGTGCACAATCTATTCCAAAAGGCACGAGATAGTTTAGGAATTACAACAGGGGATACAAGTGGCCAGGACACGCAGCCGCTGGCTCAAATGAATTGCTGCGTCACCAATGTTACCTAGTGGTCTGAGAATGGCGTGCCAATTTCGCGCACTGTGGTGTCTGGTAGCGACTGCTTTGCTTCTCTTGGGCTCGGTGCGAGAACCATTTCACACGATGAACGGACAAGCTGGCGCGCTTCAGGGCGTATGGCGCTAAGGTGATAACGCGTCGGCAGCCTGCATTTCTCTTTGGTGGTGCATTTTTCGCGGTGGTTCGCTGGTCCTAGGCGCTTGTCCCCGATAGTACCTCTGCCCTGTAGCTCTGCCATAATAACCATTGTCTTTGTCGCGCTTCAAGGATAAGAATTTCTTAGTTTTTACAACTCTTTGGCGAATCCTGTTGGAGGAAAGTGCTCAAGATGCACTCGATGTCGAAATTTTTCTTGTCCGCTTCCATCTGCTTCAACACATCCTGCCTTCATTTTGTGTAAACGAGGCTAGAAAGCGGCCTCATTGACCAGTCGAACTTTAACTATTTTTGGTGATTTATTCTCAGCAAAAAAAGCTAGGGTTATAATAAAACTTCTCAGAAAAAGATGTAAACCGCCGGAGGAATGCCTTCGGCCCTACCTATTGTGACGCTCATAACAAGAGACTTCTGCATGCCTTGCTGCATCTTAAATGTTTTAGCAGTTCCAACTCTCTCTTCAACCTGTTTCTTGAGGGCATGGAGGGCATCAACTTCACTGAGGGTAATATTTTGTTGGAAGAAGCAACTGGGTGTGAGCCTCACTAAATGACTTCACAAAAAATTGTAATGTCAGAAAAAAAATATTTAGTGGCAATTCCTTGCAAATCAGAACAATATTCCTTGCTTATACATAATCAGTCGTAAGGTGCCGGCGCTCGCAGAGGTACTGGACGCGAAGGATAGGTCAACAGCCGAGGTCTGGACAAGACGTCGGCGTATATCAGCGGAGCGGTGACATGTGGGGGTGGAATGTCGACGTCGTTTGCGTCAGTTAGTGGACCGGCGACAGGGGGGGGGGGGGGGGGATGAGCGGGCTCAAGACCTGAGCAACCTGATCTTCGATGGAATTTCGGACATCCAGAGCCAAATATGGTGGTAACTTTGGAGGGCTCTGCAGACGAGAGAGCTGGCGCGCGACTTCGTCACGAACAAAGTCCTTCATCTGTGGCAGCATAGAGGTGTCAGTAGCAGGTGTGAGGCCAGCAAGTGACTCGGCCTGCCAGAAGTGCCCACGAGTCATTGTCAGAGGGCGACGATTTCAGCAATGATGCGAAAGTCGCGCGCTATAGGCATCTGAAAGGCGTTGCCGTCGATACTCTTCAAGATGTGTTTAATCTTGTGAGCTTCCAACTTGGGGAGGTTTACGCGTTTGCATAATCAACGACATCTTCGATATAGCCTGTGAACCTTTCGCCGGCCTGCTGGGACCGTGCTCGCAATCGTTGTTTGGCACGGAGTTTTCCGACAGCCGGACGACCAAGCATTTCGGATAAGTTCGTCTTGAAGGCAGACTAAGTTCGAACCTCCACCTCATGGTTCCCATACCATATATGTTAGCAAAGGTGGTGTAATAAAACATCACGTTGTTCAGTTTTTTCACATGCTTCCATTTATTGTAGATGCTCACCCGTTCGTAAGAAGTGAGCCAATCTTCAACATCATGCTCATGAGTCCCACTGAGAATGGTCGGGTCCTGTTGGCGTAGCAAGCCGCCACAGTTAACAGCTGGGCCCACTTGCACGGCATTACGTTTAACGTCATCTGGCATCGCATGGGTCGGGAGAGTACGACTGCAGAGTTCCGGGCCTGTTACCCGTGCCACTTCCACCAAATTTAATACGGGGCTTTATTTAAAAGAACTGTGTGACGGGAGCAGCGGCGAAAACGGTCTAAGGTCATCCAGGTCAAGCACTGACATACAAGGCAATAGCGATGCTGCTGAAGTGCTTGTATCTTCTTTGTCACGAATGTTTGTCTTCTTGTTTATAATTTGTTCATTTTTGCACTGGAAGAAAGCAGAAAAATGTAGTCACGACATGCAATGGGTAACAACATGTCTGAAGTTGCTTCCAGGCATCTCGCGTTCGTATATTTTTATTTTAGCTGACGCCAGCTGGGACACCTGATAAATAAAAGTGCTCTTGTATGAATGTTCGCTCCTAAGCCGGATATAATAGATCGTCAGCACCTTCGCATAAGTTTTCCTGCGCCGGAGAGCATGAAAACAGGATGCATTCAAGCTATCAGGATCATCACAGCGCAGTTGATATCACACACCCAAGCTATATATATATATATATACATATATATATATATATATATATATATATATATATATATATATATATATATATATATATATATATATATATATATATATATATATATATATATATATATATATATATATATATATATTAAGAGAAGTGGGCACTTCTACAAAGACACTTTTATTTATCAACGTTTCGACCGCGGTGCGGTCTTCTTCAGGACTGTAGTGGTCTCGCGTCAGATGGACGTTTTAAGTTTGTGAGCTCAAGAGGAGGATGCAAATAGCAACAACGGTTCAAAAAATAAAAAAAATAAAAAATAAAGATGGGGGTGCGGGGAGCAGACAGGGACAGTATTGGGGGAGGAAGCAAAAAAATAGAAATAAAAGAAAAAAAGGGGGAAAACTAGTATAGTAAGGAAGGGTGGGGTACAAAAGGAGATTGCGAAACGAGAGAAAGGGAGAGGAAGACGGTGCGGGGGACATGGGCAGCACGGCAACCACAGGCTACGAAAGCAAAACGTGCAAACAAAACACACAAACAAAATGCACAAACACAAAGGGCGCCGCTGCAGATGCGTGGCCGAAGAGGAGCCGCTGCGCAAATGACACTGGCAGTGACGAACAGGCCGAACCAGGCGCCTTTTGGGGTCTCACTAATTTCCGGTGAGCCGAGGGCTAGAACGTTAAGGGAGGAGTGGGCTACGTTAACGAGCACATGTCTAAGAGCTCACTCACGGGGTCTGGGTTTCACTGAACGGTGCACCCCTCTCCGTGGGTGGGTCGTTGAACCGACCTCGCCGGGAATACTTGTTTGTAGGGGAGGAGGGCTGGGCTAGCTGTGTGCAAAGATTTCAAATTGTCGGAAAATGTAAGGAAAGAACGTCAAAAGCTTATCAATACTGCACGAGGCAGGATAGTGTAAGTAAGGAGGGGTATGATTGCCTGGGATATACACTAGGAGTTATAAAAGGTATATCTGAGTTAGCCAATTAACGAGAAATGTAGTATTATTTTGTTTTGAGGTCGTGAATAAAAGAAAGGGTACCAGGCTTTTCGTTAAGACCTTCTTGAATAGTATTAAACTTGTGGATAAAATAGGATTCATGCTGTTCACGTTCTCGCCTGTTTTTGAAGTCCCCTTGAATAATTGTTACTTTTAGTTGGTCAAATGGGTGTCCTTCTGCGTTTACATGCTTGGATAGGGGAAGGTTTGGAAGAGACTTGGCGTGTGCCCGGTGATTGTTAAATCGAATGCGGAATGCCGTGTTTGTCTGTCCTATGTATTGCTGGTTACACAAAGTGCATTCAAGAAGGTAAATAATGTTTGATGAGTCGCAGTCAAAGTTACCGTTGATTGAATGCTGGAAAACTGACCTCGTACTAGTTGCGGAACACGTAGTCTGCATGTGCTTGCAAACTTTGCAGCGACCCTTACCACAGGGCTGGCATCCATATTTTGGGGTTTTGTGTTCCTTGGAGTGTACTAGGTGGTTCTGAATGTTTTTGGCACGCCTGTAAATCACGCGGGGTGCGCATGTAAATATTTTCGATAGTCGTTGACTTTGCTGGAGAATGTTAAAGTGCTTATTAAGAATTCTGTTTATGTTCGGTGCGTTACTGTTAAATGTGAGGATAAGGTTTGTAGTGTAATCATTTCGGTTATCTATTTGGTGCCCCTGGAGTATTTGACTACGGTTAAGATTTGAAGCTCTGCTTATGGCGTCATCAATAAGGGAACGTGGATAGCGCTATGTTAAGAGCACGTTGCGCATGTGTTCGGAGTTTTCATGAAAGTCTAGGTCGTTAGAGCAGATTCTTCGAAAACGATGGGCAAGAACCAGCGTGTATATTTGGCTTTGTTTATCATGACACATCGCGCCGCACACGCGAGTAACGTGCAGTCTAAACCCGAACAAATTTGTACAGGACTCCATCTGAAATTGCGGGCCTTACTACAGCATGCGTGCATGATGATATTGTTGCGAGCAATTTGATGGAGAGCTTTCGGAGACGGGATGTAAACTGTGGCGGACCCTAAGTGGTCCGAACGCGCGAGCGGGAGAGAAACATCTTCTTTTTCCACGGATGCGTGCGCTTCTTCTTCTTCTTCCACAGTGGCACGTATCACTGCCCCCTCTTATGCAGCATCGCCACGATGCGGCTAGGAGGGAAATATCAGCAAAATACAGCTGCAGTGATCCCCAGGTGGTCGAAATTATTCCGAAAACCCCACTACGGCAACTTTTCTTCCTCTCTTCTTTCCCTCCCTCCTTTATTCCTTCCCTTACTGCGCGGTTCGGGTGTCCAACGATATATGAGACAGATACTGCGATATTTCCTTTCACCTTAACCAATCATTATTATTGATATAAAAATATTGTTACGAGCAATATTGTTACGAGCAATTGCTCGCAACAATATGCTCCTTTGTTAATCAGGGAGGAGGGGCGGTGATATTAAAAATTATTGAAAATACCTTTCATTTTGATCCTTTTACTTTGTAATTGCTTGAGTAGATAAAGCGCACAAAATACAGCACAGTTTTTAAACTTTTAAAGTCCGGAAAAGCGCAAAAGTGCACAGCTTCAACAGTTAGACCTCAAGCGAAAGTTACACACATATTCCTCTGGCTTGTTTTTAGCGAAACAGCATGAGAAAGTGACAGTTGCTTCGTCATGTTCCCCTGACCTTTAGCTTTCATCATTTCCTCGTTTTCCTAGAGCCTTCATTGTTGAAATCATGGATTTAAAATTCTCTCCAAAACATGCGTCGACTGCATGCGATTCCACTTTCACCCTAGCGTTTTTCAAATGCCAGAGCGAATTGCTTGCTTTCCGCTTATTGCCTGTTTTACAGCCTCGTGAAGATAGAGTGCTTGGCTTGCAAAAGGTTGCCCCCATCGGGAACTAAGCGGAAAGTTTATCGTGTACTTCTAACACGTGCGCCATTTGGCTTATGCTGACGACGGCAACAGTTCCCTGCAGTGCTCCTATATTGTATAAATTGTAGCGCCCCCTCTAGGGTATAAAAATTCCCCGTTCTAAAACATTTCCGAACTGTTTTCCGACATGTACCATGTCTTTATGAAAAGCAACGCGCTGAATATTTTGATTCTCAGTTGTATATTGGAGCACTTACACCACCACAGAACCTCTTAAGCGATTGCTTTAACTCATAAAGAACCAACCCTTTATGTCAACTTTGAATAAGTTCACAAGTTACAAAATTAGGAAAGTGGTAAGTGTTCCCCTATACGACTGGGAATCAAACTTCGCCTCCTAGTTGCATTTGGCAAAGGCGATGCGTCCAGCAACCTCCAAGACACTCCTGCGCAAACGCGTACAAAATCAGCGGTTTAACGGTGTCTGGCCTCGATGACATCAAACTGTCGCAGGCGCCATAGGGTTTTTTATTGCATATGAAGATGTTTGCCTTATGAAGATAGTCCGAGTTTCATGCCTGCCTCTCTCTTGAACTCAGTGTGTGATGCTATGCCATTGTATTTTTCTCCGGAACAGTTGACTCCGTATGCAGGTGTTGCGCCGAGCGCAGCTTTTGATGCATGTATGTAGGCAGCTATGAACATTCGCTTTCGAAATAACGCGAATATCCAAGACGGTATTCACGAGGTTGCCAAAACATTCACATTTGCAATTGCGATCACAAGTCCGCGCCGCTAAACACAGACCCGAGTACACCCCCACTATCCGAACGCCACATACACATCAGCGACACATATTTATACATGCTGCAATCATGCATAATGCTTCTACAATGCATAATGCATAATACTTCCAAATGGCGAAAATTATTTGCCAAAAGGAATATTTCAAGTACATTAAGGCAGCATAGAAGTGAAGGATATTGTGACCTTCATCGCATGTGCCCTTTAGCACAACCGATATTCTCGTGCTCAAGATATGTGCACCAGAATTATTCTGAGGTGTATACACAATATGAGGAAATGTCCATTTTATAGGGGCATGACATTCGTCTCCTTCATCTTCTTCTTCCCCTGCTGCTCCCTTCTCTTTCTTCCCCACTTCTTTCTCGTCTTCGCTACCACTTGGCAATGTATATATATATATATATATATATATATATATATATATATATATATATATATATATATATATATATATATATATATATATATTAGCAGACAAGGTAAATTAAATGTGTGTGTGTGTGTGTGTGTGTGTGTGTGTGTGTGTGTGTGTGTGTGTGTGTGTGTGTGTGTGTGTGTGTGTGTGTGTGTGTGTGTGTGTGTGTGTGTGTGTGTGTGTGTGTGTGTGTGTGTGTGTGTGTGTGTGTGTGTGTGTGTGTGTGTGTGTGTGTGTGTGTGTGTGTGTGTGTGTGTGTGTGTGTGTGTGTGTGTGTGTGTGTGTGTGTGTGTGTGTGTGTGTGTGTGTGTGTGTGTGTGTGTGTGTGTGTGTGTGTGTGTGTGTGTGTGTGTGTGTGTGTGTGTGTGTGTGTGTGTGTGTGTGTGTGTGTGTGTGTGTGTGTGTGTGTGTGTGTGTGTGTGTGTGTGTGTGTGTGTGTGTGTGTGTGTGTGTGTGTGTGTGTGTGTGTGTGTGTGTGTGTGTGTGTGTGTGTGTGTGTGTGTGTGTGTGTGTGTGTGTGTGTGTGTGTGTGTGTGTGTGTGTGTGTGTGTGTGTGTGTGTGTGTGTGTGTGTGTGTGTGTGTGTGTGTGTGTGTGTGTGTGTGTGTGTGTGTGTGTGTGTGTGTGTGTGTGTGTGTGTGTGTGTGTGTGTGTGTGTGTGTGTGTGTGTGTGTGTGTGTGTGTGTGTGTGTGTGTGTGTGTGTGTGTGTGTGTGTGTGTGTGTGTGTGTGTGTGTGTGTGTGTGTGTGTGTGTGTGTGTGTGTGTGTGTGTGTGTGTGTGTGTGTGTGTGTGTGTGTGTGTGTGTGTGTGTGTGTGTGTGTGTGTGTGTGTGTGTGTGTGTGTGTGTGTGTGTGTGTGTGTGTGTGTGTGTGTGTGTGTGTGTGTGTGTGTGTGTGTGTGTGTGTGTGTGTGTGTGTGTGTGTGTGTGTGTGTGTGTGTGTGTGTGTGTGTGTGTGTGTGTGTGTGTGTGTGTGTGTGTGTGTGTGTGTGTGTGTGTGTGTGTGTGTGTGTGTGTGTGTGTGTGTGTGTGTGTGTGTGTGTGTGTGTGTGTGTGTGTGTGTGTGTGTGTGTGTGTGTGTGTGTGTGTGTGTGTGTGTGTGTGTGTGTGTGTGTGTGTGTGTGTGTGTGTGTGTGTGTGTGTGTGTGTGTGTGTGTGTGTGTGTGTGTGTGTGTGTGTGTGTGTGTGTGTGTGTGTGTGTGTGTGTGTGTGTGTGTGTGTGTGTGTGTGTGTGTGTGTGTGTGTGTGTGTGTGTGTGTGTGTGTGTGTGTGTGTGTGTGTGTGTGTGTGTGTGTGTGTGTTTCTGTAAGGCCTTTTTGTTCCCAAAGGTAGACACCGAGAAGGGCCCAAGTCAAGGACCACACGAGAAAACGGCTTGGCCGGGATGGCTGTTCGTCGGCATCGGTGGCAAGTATCCGGGAGGCAAAACCGATGGCTTCTTTCGGCGTTGACAGCGCCCGCAAGCGACCATATAGCATTCGACGGAGCGATATAGGCGAGGCCAGAATAAATGCTTACGACCATGGTCGTGCGTGCGAGTGACACCAAGATGACCAGCCGTCGGAGCATCATGCGACCGTTTGAAGATCGGAGAACACAGGTGTTGGGGGAGAACAAGCAAGAGTGCTCCCGCTGATGACGAACATAACAAGGGAAAGGTCAGGGCGGTGGACGTTGAGAAAGTCGATCATAATTAATAAGTTGGGAAGCAGGCTCTGTTCTTCGGCAATGTGTGAGATGGCCCAGATAGAGAAGACACAGGCGTCACAGTCACAGTATGTGGAGAAATGAATATCGGCGGGATGAGGGTACAGGCAGTCTGGATCTTTATGCAGCTCGCCGGGCTTGTGCACAATAGAAAATGTATACCCTTTCAAGCATAACACCTAGCTCCTAAAGCGGTCAGTAGGGTCCTTGAGGGAATAGAGCCAGCACAAAGCGTGGTGGGCGGTACCAACAGCGAACTGTCGGCCAAACAAGTAATGGTGGAATTTCGCAATGGCCCAAACGACAGCCAGGCACTCCAGCTCTGTGATGGAATAATTCATCTCCGGTGAATATAGGAGGCGGCTGGCATAGGCAATATCGCAGTGGTGGCCGCGTTGCCGTTGAGCAAGGATGGTGTCAGTCCCACTGCCGCTGGAGTCTGTACAAAGTTCTCTAGGGGTGGAAGGGTCGAAGTGCGCCAAGACAGGTGAGTTGTTGAGGACAGCAAAGAGGCTTGAAAAAGCATCAGCCTGCTTAGGAGCCCAAGAGAAGGGAACGTCTTTCTTCTGCAGATTGATGAGAGGACGGAGGACTTTTGCGATGTTGGGGACGAACCGGCGAAAATAAAACCCGATGAAACTGTGCACGTCCCATTATCTACGGGGTGCGAGAAAGGCACTGACGGCGTGAACTTTGTCGGGATTGGGCTGCACGCGGCAGCATTAACCAATGAATTGTGATTTTAAGTTAGCGGTGACCAAAACGTCATTTCTTAGAGTTAAGCTGAACTCCGACGCGCAGGAAGAGCGCAAGGATGGACGAAAGCCGAGGCGATGGCTGTCAAGTGTAGGCGAGAAAACAATTACGCCGTTGAAGTGTCATCGAAAAGTTCTCCAATTAAAGTGGCGCAGCAACGAGCTCGTCATTCGTATAAATGCGGTATTCTCCAAAATGCATTACTCTACAAAGGCCAAAAGGCATTACCGAAAATCGGCGGAGACCATTCAGGGAGACCAAAGCGTCTCCTCAAGGTCCCTTTCGTCGACAGAGATTTTACAGGAAAACTAGTGGGCTCTGTGTAAACAATTCAGGGCACCATCAGTTCGCGCAAGAGTATAGACCTTGATCATATGCCGATAACCGACACAAAACCGCCAACTCTGATCTTTATTCTTAAGGAGCATTACAGGCCATGCCCAGGGGCTGTTCGAAGGATCGATAATGTCGCTGGAAAGCACCTTGTTGATCTCCCGCGGGATGACGTGGCGCTCAGAAATAGATACATGGTATGGCCTCCGGTGTATAGGAGTGGCATCGCCGGTGTCAATCCGGTGAATCAAAAAGGACGCTTGGCCTAGAGGTCGAGCACCGAAGTAAAAAATGGCACTATAGGACGTTAAAGGTCGTGAAGATATTGAGCATACTTTGAGCACAGATCTTGCGCAATCATCCCGGAAATAGGAGTTCGACCGGAGATGTGGGGGCGGAAGGGCGTTAGAGGGCGGATCAGGTGTTAGGGCAGAAACAGTGAAGTCGGCCAGAGAGATCAAATCAGTGAGCGAAATGCCTTCTGGAAGAGCTTGGGACGACAGCCTGAAGTTAAGGACAGGAAGGTAGGTAGGTGCTATTCTGGGTGACGCGCAGGACTGGTTGCGGGATAATGACATTATGGTGTAGAACATCGGTAATAGGGCAAGCGACGTAGTAGCCGTCAGGAAAAGGGGGAAAAATTGGTGCTGGTTTAGCTTTGGTTAAACCTGGAGTGACGCGATAGCTACCGCTGGCCAAATGGAACTTGGTCACGTGACCAACCGCGTTTCGAACCACGTGATCAGCCACGGCGCCGCGCCGCCAGCAGATGCTCCGCACCACGTGACAGCGAGGCGGCGCAGCCACAGGGTGGCGGTGCCGCCACGCTGAAGGCTCGAAATGCTACCGTATTGTAGCTGTCACTACAAAAGGCTACATATTGAGGTAGACAGCAGAGTCAGGGCTTAGGCGAGCGGACTCTGTGGAGCGAAAATGGGTAGGACTGGAGGAAGCGTCAGCGCATCAGGGCAAGTCCAATAGAAAACGGCCGCTGGAGCAGTCGATAAGGGCAGAGTGGGCTGTTAAGAAGTCCAGAGCGAGGATCACGTCGTGAGAGCATGGCCCAAGGACGGTTAACTTAACAGGGATGTCATGGCCGCAGCTGTTACTGGGCAGTGCACATTCCAGTAACGGCACCAGTACTGCCATCGGTGATGCGAACTATGGACGAAGCGGCAGGGGTCATCACTTTCTTGAGATGACTGCGAATTGATGAGATGAGTAAGGATACCTGGGCACCAGTGTCATTGATGGCTGCGACAGGAACATCTTCCAACAAACAAACGTCAAGGAGATTGCAAGGACGGGCGGTGGTCCGCAGAAGATTTGCAGTCCGGAGCAGCAATGAAGTGTCACCCCCGGGAGCTGCATCGGCTAGTTTCCTGAGAAGCGGTCGGAGGAAGATAGGGAGATGCTGCGGCGAAAAATAAGGGTACGAGAACAGTGGGTCTGCGGAGAAGGTGAGCGGCTGGACCTAGGAACAGGCGCAGCAGTGTGGCTCATAGCGAGACGAGAAACGGCGGGGTCCGTAGTCGGCACGACGATCAACGTAGGAGAACGGGCGAGGAGGAGAGTACCAACGGCTTCTGCAGTGGCGAGCGGTGTCACCGACGCACAAGTACGTGCAACAAAGGGGCCGATCGTCAGGAGTGCGCCACTCCGCAGGGCTGCGGTACCAGTAACGGGTCATGAAGGTGCTGCTGTGTGTAGCCGTAGCGATCACAGAATGGACGGGGTTTGAATTCAAGCCTAAATGAGAGATATAGTGGCCAGCTTGTCCGGTAAAGGTCGTGAGGTGGCAATGGGAGTCAGGGCCTTTAGTTCGCAGCGCACGATTCCAGTCAACTTTCCGGTGTTCGAAAGCTACCGTAGGGTCGGCAGATACTTTCACGAGGAAGTGCCAGCTGTGTTCGGTAAACGGTCAAAACGACGCGCAATTCTACGGTGTTTAGCATGCTCGGAGTTCCGGCACACTGGTAGGACGAAATAAACTATGGGACAGTCATTGCATAAAAGAAGGTTGAAGGTATCGTCTGCAATGTCTTTTACTCTGTGCCGCACCCTATCTGCCTCGGGCATTCCTTCATCCGTAGAACTCTGGAAGCGAGCAGCAAGTTCCCTCTCAGTAACGAGCTGCTCTCTAGTCCGTGTTTGGGAACATTTTATTCCCCAAAAAAGCTGCGGCAGTTTGCAAATAAATGATCTATATTAAGAGTGTGCAGCTGAGATCTGTTCTGGTTTTTCATAAAAATTGTTCTTAGTCAGCTACCGAGTTTAACTCGGTAACATCAACAGTTTTATAATGCCTTCCGCAAAGTCTGAATAGCTGTAGTGCTCGGCAACGGAGCGCAAAAGTGCGATATGAATTTCTGGCTGTTGCAGCAGCCTTGCTATTAAGATGTTGTGGGAAACGGCAACCTGCTATGGCATTTCACTGAACGTTCAGCGCCTCTCGCTAGTCTAAATTAAATTCAGATCTATCCGCTTTGTCAACCCTCAATGCCCCATGCGCAGCTTCGTCTCATTAGCGCTCATAACATATATATTCACAGTGCTGACGTAATAAATTGAGAACATCGGTCGCTTTGTACTGTGAAGACTTTTCCAGCCTTCTTTAATTGCTCACGCGCATCCACATTGCTATCTAGCCTTTTAAACCGAAAACCTAAGATTCACTTAAAAGCTGACTGCAATCAACTTCCTCAGGTAGGGTAGATTCTTTTCTTATTTACAATTTTGTTTCTACAGTGTTCTAAGAAATCTACGGCAATAAGAGTTGCACGCATGCTCAGAGTACTTTTAAAAATGTTATTGGAAACTTGCTTAATGCACATGTACTTTAATACTTACGAGACTAGGAGCGCCACTTTTCTTTCATTTACCTGCGGAAAATGTTTCAAGATCACGCCACAGGTTTCACAACGTCCTAACGTGAGTAACCCCGATCGTGAAGTCGCTGGTTGGTTGAGCGCGCATGCTGGCCTGAAAGCAGTCTTTCCCTGTAATGACGTGATCGACCGGTCACACATCTGTTCCTGGATCTGTTCGGTGCATTGCCATGGTAGCTGTAGTTTTTTTCAAGAGTGCAAGAAATGGGGTTCTCGCCGTCTATTAAGCCTGTACTTTCAAATGATGCAAACATTGAAGTTCGTTTGGATCAGTTTTTGCGATGCAGAGTTTGTGGAGCAAAAAGAACAATATTTGAGAGATTATTTCATATCCTTATTTCTGTATGTAATTCTTTTTTGTAGTCTTTTGTACCTTTCATAAACGTCGCGTTGTTGAACCAAATGATTAGTAAAATTTTCCACATTAATAACCAGTCATAAATTTTACTTTCTCTCCAGGTATTTATATCATTCACAAATGAACCACGTATTCGTCATCTGCACTGTCCTCCCATATGTAAGACTGCCATTGCAATATTCTTCGGGCCAAATATGACAATATAGGGGTTATACTTGAAGCGCAGCTTAATTCTTTGATGTGACCGACAAGGGGGTTAATACTGATATATCGCTGCTATCAAAACGTTTTTATTTCTTGAACTATTATGTACATTTTAGTAGGAATACGCGACTAACGTTATTGTGCGCTAAACAGGTTTTGAAATTTGCCTATATTTTTATGCTCAGTATGTCTTCTAAAAATCAATAATGATAGTGGTTTTTTACACTCGCGTATTTTCAAAGGCTAATAATTAGGGTATGATTTATAAGTACATCAATACATAAACGCAATTTTGTATCGCTTTCTGGTGCATGTAGCAATTTGTATTTCTGAATTGTTATAAGTCATTTTGATACTATTATTACTGCCTTGAAACAAGTAAGGAAAATTAAATACATAGTAAAGAAGACGACGGGCATACACGCGAGCCGCATGGCTATCGCCTCGTGCAGGCTCCTGGCTTGACTAGCTGACCTCGGACCGCTGTTGGCCCTGCTTCTGTTGAGAAGCTTCTCCGAATAAACCCACCTTACAACAATAATATACGTTCTGCTTTTCCGCATCGCTGCAGGAGAGCACTGATTCGGTAAAAATCGGAAGGAGTTCATGCTTTATTGTCTTGTAAGTTGTTTTTATTAATCGCATAAGTGTGTACAGTGCTTTAAACTTCAAATTTTCATTGCGTCCTCCTAAAATGTTTCTCATGGGTATAACTTCACCAACAAAACTAGCTGACAGAAAAATTGAGTGTGTTTGTGCTTGCTGATTAAAGACTGCGCAAAACAGATTAGCGCAAGTGAAGAAAGTAATTACAATCTTTTAAATATTCAGCAACATTGCACAAGTGATGCAGCATATGGTAATCAACACGTTGGCGTGCTTCGTTGTCAAAATTCGAGCGCCACGTCAATAAAATCGCTGCATGGTGTTGTTGCTGATGCAGCTCGGCGAACGTAATAAGGCCTTTTACGCGGGCAGCGTTAGCGCCTTACGCACAACCTCGGATCACCAGACCACAACGTGTATTTGTAGATAGTGTATATTGCCGCCCAATCCCAATCCTTTCTTACTATCGCTAACCCCTTTCTTTCGATCCCTCTCCTTGTCCTCTCCCTGTCCTTTTATTTCCGCTATCCGCCGCTCAGGTGCTTCAGGTTTCGGTGGCAGATGCCACGACAGGCAACATCTTTCCCTTGGATTGTTATTTTAATTTTTCATTTTTAATAATAAATAGCTTCTAACAACAAACCATATGTTGCACGGTGGCCCAAACCATGGTTATGCGCTAACGAAGGTTATGATGAACCAGCTTAGCGGCCAAACATTAACCTTTTAATCCACGAAAATGACGCCATACTTGGACGAAAGGTGCATGCGGGCGTCCGAGGGCGAAAGAGAGGTGTCTCGCATGAACAACGTGTTTTTTTAACACGAAATACTATTTCAAGAAAAATAGGTTATAAATAACCAAATAAAACATTTTGCTCGGCTAATTGGTGCTTCATTCTGTTGGGTAAAAAAGTGCGAAAGACATGTCGACGCGACACATGCTTCTCTGGCCCTTCACACAACTTGTCACATTACACTGCACTTTTGAAGATTAATGTTCCTGTTTTAGTACCTTTCGCCAACTTTCGTGTCAGTCGCGTTTCTTTTATCGAGTGACCCTCTAGACCTTTCTGACGTTTTCTGCAGCCCGTAGGCGTTGTGACTGTCTGCCTATATTATATGTCTTTCAAAAACAGAATCAGGGTCAATATCGCGTTGTCTTTTTTTTCTTTCTTGCGAAGGTCTTTATATTGGGCTAATTTTTTACGCAATAGAACTTTATATACAAGCAAAATATTTTCAAATACAGACAGGCCCTATTGACCACCATGTCACTTCGTCTATTACACCGAACGGGCAGTTCGCTTCCATATCTAAGAATGGAGGCATGCTTTTAACAACAGCGGACCACGATTCGCGATAACTGCAATTATGTTTGGTAGCCGCCGCTTCCTTGCTTGTTTAACAAAGATATAAACTATTTCGGAGCTCTTTAGCCTGCTCTTCAACATGAAAGCGCTGCCAGCAGTGAAGAAATTGGCAAAGCTTGTCGTTCATCGGTCCATGTGAGCGCTGTTATGATCGTACACCGACTTCAAGCGAAGGCGTAATTTTAACGTGGGGCCATTCATGAGCTCTAAACAGACGTGCTTCAAAGAGCCGCAAGCATTGAGCCATCATCTGAGCCGGCGTCAACAGCGGAAGTTTTTTTTTTTTTTTGCTTTCGAGAGAAAGTGTTCACCGACCAGCAGCTGTGACGTTGGGGGAAGAGGCCTTCTGTCCCGTGTGGAACACTGCCAGCCGTCCCTTACAATCTCAACGAAGAGGCGGGGCTCGAAGTTGGTGGCCTTGTTGGGCGTGGTACTTTTAGTTAATCCTGGGAAACGGCCGATGCATCATGGGCCAGTTTCTTTGGTACTGCATTTCTCTCCGCCACCACCGACAAAGCTGGCAGACGCCGACAGCAAAGACATCGCCATGGGAAGTCCGGGCCCTCGCCGCCGGAAATTCTGCGAGGGACACCGCGATACCACTTCCAGCGGCGGCCGGCTCCTAAGACATTTTGAGTGACTCCATAATTGGATATTTATCAAGTGCACAAGCTCCCAGGCTAGGTATCTTGGGATCTTGGACTGTATTCAAGCAGCTGGACTGCGTGTGTGTAAGTAGAATAGTAACTCACGGCTGACTTGCCTTCTCCTTATCGTTTATCTCGTGCTATCACGTGCGAAACGTGGCTACTGTAAAAATGTAAATAAATTTTACAGTCTTCATCTGCACTCTCCGGATCTCGCCACTCCGTCTCAGATCACGTCGTTCCTCCTCTGAACGCGTGTACGAATCTAGAACATGATTGCGCGTCCAACGCGGGCGGTCATCACTCCTGGGGTCTTGCCAAGCTTGCTTAGGTTCTGTGAACGCGTTGAAACTTTGCCATATATTGCGGGTAGGAAGGTGCTCCACTTGTGCCGGTTGCACAAGTAATAAAGGCATGGTTTTTAATATTGCTTTCCCGCATAATATGCGATTAGTGCCACTTTAGTACGATCACTTTCCGTGTTCACCTCTTCCCTGAAGTGCAGTGTGTTGCACCATGTGACGGCGAGCTTGACATTTTGTAGCGAAAGCTACATTAAGGTAGCATTTCGAGCCTTCAGCGTGGTGGCGCCGCCACCCTGTGGCTGCGTCGCCACGCTGTCACGTGGTTGGTCACGTGTTGTGGAGCAGCTGCGGTGGCGCGTGTTACGTCTCGCCTACGACGCGCGGTATAGCCGGCGCGGATGCAACGGACGCCGCGGCTTTGTTCAAAGCGGCGTTCATTTGGACCCGTTCTTCGCTGCCGCAACGCCTCCCGCCAAGCGCGTCCAGGCAGGTTTCAGTGCCACGTGTCTTCGTGCGTGCGTGTGTGTGTGTGTGCATGTTTTGCCCACGCTTGTCAAAGCGCGGCAGCCGGGGAGAGGAGCTCCCCAACTGGGAGGCGAGGAGGTCTGACCGGCGCCGGCCTGGCGGACGCGCCCGTCACGTCTGGACATGTTCAAGCGTCGCCGTATCGGACGCCTCTTCCCAAGCCGTTCCCTCTTGCCCTCGACTCCGAGGGTATAAAAACGCCGCTGCCCCGGACGCCAGAGGAGACTTCGATTCCTTCCTTCGAGTAACGTGGTCGCCCTGACCGGCTGCTCTTTTGGCGATGCCAGAATAAACAAGTTGTTCTGTTGCCAGTCGACTCATCCTTTGCCGGGACCTTCGGATGTTTCCAGCTTTGCCCCAGGCCGCCAGGCCAACGCTACCCTTGGGGCTTGCAACCCTTTTGCAACAACTGGTTGCCAGCGGTGAGATCCCGACAACGGAGGCCAGCAGCGAAGATATGCGGTCAACTGTATGCTGAGCAGCACAACGACCATCCGGGAGCAGTGCAACGAGCCCTGTGTGATGACTGGTTGCCTGCAGCGGAACGACTGCGCTGAATTCTTGGCTGCAAGGTTTGGTGAGTGCGGGACTTTCTTCTTCTGAGTTTTGCCAGGCTTTTGTTAGTGTCAGAAACAGAGCTGGTAATTGTGTTGTCGTTGCTGCCGGGTTAGTTTGCGGCAAGACAATAGTAGGCAGTAGAGAAAGCAGCATTCGGAGCAGCCATGGATTTGAAGTCGTTGCGCAAACCGAAATTGCTGGAGCTTGCAAGAGAGTTGGGTCTGGATGTCTCAGACAAACTCAGAAAACCAGAACTGCTAAGGGCTATTCTTGAGTTGGAGGCTGAGGATGACGAGCTGTCGGAATGCCTTGAGACCATTGAGGAGAGGGAACAAAAAGAAAAAGAGAAAGACGAGCGCGAACGTAAAGAACAAAAAGAGAAAGAGGAGCGAGAACGTAAAGAACAAAAAGAGAAAGACGAGCGCGAACGTAAAGAACAAAAAGAGAAAGAGGAGCGCGAACGTAAAGAGCAAAAAGAGAAAGAAGAGCGCGACCGTCAACACGCTTTGGAAATGAAGCGTCTCGAGGTAGAGATGGAACGCGCTCGTAATGGAAGTCAGGCACACGGTGCAGGAGAACGGGTATCGTTCAAAATGACTGACCTGATGCGGCCGTTTAAGCTTGGAGAGGACATTGGTTTGTTCCTGGTTAACTTTGAGCGAACGTGCGAGAAGCAGGGGTTCTCTCGGGAAACGTGGCCACAGCGCTTGCTCACTTTGTTACCCGGCGAGGCGGCCGACGTAGTCGCTCGCTTGAAGAGAGAGGAAGCAGAGGATTTCGACAAAGTGAAATCGAGTCTGCTAAAAAAGTACAGGCTGTCAGCGGAGGCGTTCCGTCGGAAGTTTCGGGAAAATGAAAAAGGCAGAAATGAGTCATATACAGAGTTTGCCTACAGGCTTATGTCAAACATGCAGGAGTGGCTCAAAGAAGAGAAAGCGTTTGGTGACCACGAGAAAATTCTGCAGTGTTTCGGGCTGGAACAGTTTTATAGTCGGTTACCTGAGAACGTGCGGTACCGGGTCTTGGATAGGCCAGACGTTAGTACAGTGGCTAAAGCCGCCGAGCTAGCCGAGGAGTTTGTGACGCGTCGGGCTCGCGGAGCTAAAGACGGTCAAAAGGGTGAATTTGGCTCCAAGTCTGAGAGGCCGAAGTTCACACCCATGAGAGCATGGGGGGACACGCGTACTGCGGATGCGAGTGAAAGCAGTCCGACCGAACGTAAGGAGACGGCGGCAGCCGAAGCCGAACGCAGAAAGCGGTTCGAGAGGAGGCAAGCGCGCGTGTGTTATACGTGCCAGAAGCCGGGTCACTTTTCGGCGCAGTGTCCAGAAACAAAAAGAGAAGTCGTGTGTTTGTCATTATGTAGCACTGACGAGAACATGAAGCTTCTCGAGCCTTACATGCGAGACTTCCTCGTAAACGGGAAAGAGTGCCGAGTGCTTCGTGATTCCGCAGCTACAATGGATGTAGTTCACCCCTCTTACGTAGAACCCGATATGTTCACGGGCGAGTGCGCATGGATCAAGCAAGCAGTGGAAGCTCATAGCGTGTGTCTGCCCGTAGCAAAAGTGCTTATTGAAGGACCTTTCGGAGCACTTGAGACGGAGGCCGTAGTGTCATCTAGGCTGCCCCCCCCCCCCCCCCCCCCCCAGTACCCGTACCTTTTTTCGAACAGGTCCGATCACCTCCTGCGCGAGAAGGGGCTTTTGTTTGGTGAGGCTAGCGTTCAGGCCTTAACCAGACCGAGAGTTCGGGAGCTCGCTGCAAAGGCGGTAGTTGCGGGGCCGACGTTGTCGAACAATGAAAAAGGGTCGGAGGCGCAGCAAGCTGATATTCCTAGCACGTCAGAACTGGATAAAATTGAGCCTGTAGCGTTGAAGGCACCAGGTACTGGAGAGGAAATGCCTGACACGTGTAAGTTAGAAGAGCTTCCGGTCGAGCTTCCGGGACTAAGCTCAGTGACGAACAGGGAAGACACTGATCAGGTCATTAGTGACTTAATCATTAAAGCACCGCTGTCGCCTGAGCAGAAAACCGAACTACACCAACTCTTACAAGAGTTTCAAGGTCAGTTCTCTGAGAGGCCTGGTAGGACTTCTGTCCTTACTCATGATATAGAACTTACCTCCCCAGAGCCAGTACGATCCAAGGCGTACCGGGTGTCACCCCGCCAGCGCGATATTATGGAGGCTGAGGTAAAGAAAATGCTACAGCTCGGTGTTATTGAGGCGGGTGAGAGTGATTATACCTCGCCTTTGATTTTAGTTGAGGTACCGGGCAAGGAACCTCGTCCTTGCGTCGACTACCGCAGGCTTAATTCCATTACTAAGGATCAAATTTATCCGATCCCTAACATCGAGGAGCGCCTTGAGAAAGTTAGTAGCGCTCAGTTTATTTCCACCCTAGATCTTGTCAGGGGTTATTGGCAGGTTCCACTTACAGAAGAGGCTAGTAGGTATGCGGCGTTCATTTCACCAATGGGAACATTCCGTCCTAAAGTTTTGAGTTTTGGTTTGAAGAACGCGCCATACTGCTTTTCAAGCCTCATGGACAAAGTGTTGCGAGGACAGGAAGAATTCGCTTTACCGTATTTAGACGACGTAGCGATATTCTCCGCATCCTGGTCTGAGCATATGGCACACTTGCGGGCAGTGCTAACCCGCCTGCGCGAAGCGGGCTTGACAGTCAAAGCTCCCAAGTGCCAATTAGCACAGGCCGAGGTTGTATACCTCGGTCACGTGATTGGACAGGGTCGTCGCCGCCCCTCTGAAATAAAGGTGGCCGCTGTGCGAGACTTCCCGCAACCGCGCACGAAGACCGATATTCGGTCGTTCTTAGGTGTCGCCGGCTACTATCAGAGGTACATCCCCAGGTACTCCGATATCGCGGCTCCCCTGACGGATGCTCTAAGAAAAACAGAGCCCCAAACAGTCGTCTGGAGCGAGACAAAGGAAAGAGCTTTTAGCGCCCTAAAGAGCGCCCTAACAAGCCAGCCTGTGCTACGATCGCCAGACTACACAAAAGGGTTCGTTGTTCAGTGCGATGCTAGTGAGCGAGGCATGGGCGTTGTACTGTGCCAAAGGGACAATGGAGAAGTGGAACACCCCGTCCTGTATGCTAGTCGTAAGCTGACCTGTCGTGAGCAGGCGTACAGCGCCACCGAGAAAGAGTATGCGTGTCTCGTGTGGGCCGTTCAGAAATTGTCATGCTACCTAGCCGGCTCTAGGTTTATCATTGAGACGGATCACTGCCCTCTCCAATGGCTGCAGAACATCTCTCCCAAAAATGGCCGCCTCCTGCGCTGGAGCCTCGCTTTGCAACAATATTCCTTTGAGGTGCGTTACAAAAAGGGGAGTCTCAACGGTAACGCCGATGGCTTAAGTCGAAGCCCCTAACGTAGGAATCCGCCTCAAAGTTGTTGGTTACTGATGTTTTCTTCCTGAGGCAGGATTTTTAACATATTGCTTTTGTTTAGTGTTTCAAAGTGATTATGTGCTTTCTAGTGCAATTTTCCAATTTGTGGACGCGTTCTGAGTGCTGCTTGACTACTGTAAGGAACTAGGCAGTAGTAAAAAAGGGGAAAGAGCCTGGCAGAGCTTAGTGAGGGTTTTCTCGTGCTTGCTGACTGAGCGGTTGCGTTTCGGCGTAGTTCTAACGCTTGCTGGGAATGAGCACAAAAATGGCAACTCTCCCGAAGTGACTTTGCAGTGTCCTATGTGATCCTGAACCCGAGAACGAGGCCTTCTCTGTGCGCTGCGCTCAAGCAACCTCGAGGGACGATCGGTTTCGATTACGAGCATCATCGAGCGACATCCCTCTGGACAGCGGATGCAGTCCCCTGACCATCGGGATCTCCTTCTCCCGGCGGGGCGGTCTGTTACGTCTCGCCTACGACGCGCGGTATAGCCGGCGCGGATGCAACGGACGCCGCGGCTTTGTTCAAAGCGGCGGTCATTTGGACCCGTTCTTCGCTGCCGCAACGCCTCCCGCCAAGCGCGTCCAGGCAGGTTTCAGTGCCACGTGTCTTCGTGCGTGTGTGTGTGTGTGTGTGCATGTTTTGCCCACGCTTGTCAAAGCGCGGCAGCCGGGGAGAGGAGCTCCCCAACTGGGGGGCGAGGAGGTCTGACCGGCGCCGGCCTGGCGGACGCGCCCGTCACGTCTGGACATGTTCAAGCGTCGCCGTATCGGACGCCTCTTCCCAAGCCGTTCCCTCTTGCCCTCGACTCCGAGGGTATAAAAACGCCGCTGCCCCGGACGCCAGAGGAGACTTCGATTCCTTCCTTCGAGTAACGTGGTCGCCCTGACCGGCTGCTCTTTTGGCGATGCCAGAATAAACAAGTTGTTCTGTTGCCAGTCGACTCATCCTTTGCCGGGACCTTCGGATGTTTCCAGCTTTGCCCCAGGCCGCCAGGCCAACGCTACCCTTGGGGCTTGCAACCCAAATGCAACACGCGGCGCCGTGGCTGATCACGTGGTTCGTCATGTGGGTGGTCACTTGGCCAGCCACGTGGTGCGTTGCAGCTGTTCCTGCCAGCGGCGCGGCGCGCCGGTGAAGCCGAGCTGCCACAGCTGTGCGCATGCGCCCTGTCAAGTGGGACGAAGATTAAGGAACGCCCAACGAAACGGAGCGGCGAAAGACTGACTTTTCAATTCAACTGAGCAAGTGCCACTCAGCCAGCTGTGGCTATCGCGTCACTCCAGGTTTAACGTGAGCTAAACCACCGCCAATTCTTTTTATTTAACCAGGAAGGGTGACTTAATAATTCACGGTGGCTCGGGACGCCTACTGTGTTATAAGTCTTGCATTATTTATTGGGTTTTTGTTTCCCTTCTCTCTTTTATCCTGGTGTAGTTGGAGCACCCATTACAAAATATTTTATGTAGAGCAGCCTTCCTCTCTTCAGTGCTTATAGGTCTTCCTATAATATTCTTAGGAAGGGCACAATCAGCAGCCTCTAGATTTACGCCAACTTATGCAGATCATTAAAGATGCTTCCACCCTTACCAAGCTCAGGCAGCCATGGGAACACATCCATCTAGTCCTTGGTCTGCGCACTAGTATAGCAGCCGCAATGTGCCGTCATTATTTTTTACTGTATCTGCGAGTTCTGCAACAAGTGTTTTCTTTGCCTTCATCAGCCTCAAGAAAGACAATGGGTTGCCAGTGCAGAAATTTTCTTTTGTTTTTCGGTAGGGTTCGGTGCAACTTACTCCGCGATGGGACGCTTTCTCTTCATAAGCCTCCCGGAACCTGATTTTTTATAAGCAGCGAAGGCTATATGCCCTCATTACTGGCTGACGAGATCAGCTTTGCCTTTTTCATTATTCAGACAACGCCAGTTTACTTTTTTTCGCTTGTTTCCACTCCTGACAGGATCTCATCTCACGTACTCGTGATGAATGTCGCTGTGAATACTGGTATAGTGGTGCAGTAGCTCAAAGCAGTAAATCCAAAGATAAACTTATGCTCACTAAGATAAGTTCATTAAAACGTAATTCTTCGTCTGTGGAACGTTGATAACACTGCACGAAATTCTCCGGAGGAACAGGTAGCGTAACAAGTGGAACTGCATAATTTCCAAGAGTTTAACTTTGGCGATCGTTAACCTAGGGGCCTGAAAAAATACGGCAGAGTTTCTGAACAATTTAAGGCCAAAACTTCTGTGAGCAATAGTAAAGCACTGCTCAAAAGACGAACGTGGCGGCCGATGATAGCTATAAAACCCGCTGCGCTGGCAACATTGGTCCCTCCCTGCAGGACCATGTTCGCGTTTGATAGGTCGAGAAAATTTCGACATCTCCACCGTGGATTTTGTAGCAGCGGCACGGTTTCAAAACCCCTGAAAAAAGCTTCACTCAGGGAAAGAAAAGCCAAGAACGATTATTATAATAATGTATTCACAATCGTTCAGAACTCATCCTAGAAACGTGTGGGCATAAATAATCAGCATAGTGATGAGTGGAAGTCCCTGCCATCAAGATATGATAATAAGTTTAAAAATGATATTCATGTTCCTAGAACTAAAGTTGGTTGATAAAAATGCGAGAAATGTTGTAAGCATAAGCTGGTATAAAGCAGAGCTTCCAAGAAAGCGCTGCATAACAACAGCCACTGAAGTTGAATGAAGTATACGTGTTCGGACAATTCCTACTGAAATATTCAATACAATTCAAAGCGAACAAAACTTTTTCGCTACAGAAGATCGGATAAACGTTTCTGCTCAATGCTCGTAGCATTTAGGTTAAGCTGTATCAGTCTGGAGGGTTTTCTGGGACGTGAAATATTGGTGACTTATTCCTGTGTACAAACGAGGCCGACAAACAAATATTAATAACTATAGGCTGAATTCGCCTTACTTGTATCTCGAACACTATTCAAATATGCCAAATAAATTAGGCTTTGAAGTTTTTTTGGCAGGCATTATATATTTAGACTCGTTCTGCACGGGTTTCCGCAGAATAAACCAGCGGAAGTGACACACAGTAAACCAAAAGAAGAAAGAATTGAAAATATTAAAAATAATCTTCTCACACGTGGTCTGTTTCTAGTCGCCAAAAATGTGTTCCATACCCTTGAGCAAACTATACTGTTTAAGATACTTGAGGCATGTGCAAAGCGAGCAGTTGCATTGGGGTTTATATATATGCTTATTCGATCTCAGTGCGTATATGTTAACTATATTTCTACGAAAAGAGAAGTGCTACATGATGCTCGCCAGTAATTAATATTAGGACTAGTGCTCTTAATTGCCTATGTAACTAATTCCAAGATAATTCCGTGTTGTCTCGAATTCACCCTGTTGACCGACTGTACGAGTGTTTTCTTCAAGCCGCCGAAAAATTAATCCCTAGAAAAAGATTTTCACACCAATTTTCACACCAAAGATTTTCATTCCAATCAGTCTGCGCATTAACTCTATTAAGAATAACATCGGTAAAAGTAAGCACGGAATTTGTAGGGGGAACAAACAGATTCCTACGTAACGGTCATAAAGTTTGAAAGATCCTTTCTTGACCAAGATACTGGGCGAAAATTCCAGGAAATTAGGCTCGTTGAGATCTTTCATGTACAACAATGTTGAAAAGAGCAGATGTGATCTCTACAGAGTGGCTGGCAGCATGTTTGAAATACAGCACGTGCATCTGTCCTTGCCAAAAAGCATAAACAATCGCTTTTAATAAACTTTGGCACAATGAGGGCAACCCAGGATTAATATTAGAGCGAGAGTACTACTCCTCGGGTTCATAGCCTAGCAAAATCGTCTCTAGCGTGTGTCTGTCCACCGCGAGCGCTCCGTCCCGCTGCACTGCCCGCTGATCGTCGTCTTTTACGTAGGACTAATCCCGAGCAAAATCTTCTTTTGCATGACCGCTTAAAATAGGACCAAATTTGAAACAGTCATCATCTGTACCTAAGTTTACTCATTCATTATTGTACAATCAATGAAAAACAATGCAAAAAAGCTTCTGCTTTCCAACTAAATCGAATATTGTAAAGAGTCGGTGTAATTGTTTGCAAGTTGTTACTATGGACTCCCGTGATTCAGCTCTTCAGCACATATGCTGAAATTCATGTCAGTACACAATCCCATACGCTACAGTGGACAGCCGTTTATCGACCAATTCCGTACCTCAAACACTACATTTATAACAGTTAAAATATTATAGAGAGGTCACGTAAACATGTATTTTAACAAGAGCTTTGCAATTTGCGTAAAAGATTGTCGAATTTTTTTTGTTTGATGTAGGTTTGCTTCGAACTGTGCAGATGTGTCATTCAGCGTCACTCGTGCGTTTTCCCCGTGTGATGCAGCTATCCCTCCTTTTTCTGCTGCATGAGATTTGTTATTCCGAACCTTTCCTTGTAGCAAGTGCGGAAAAATAAAAAAAATTGTTGTTGACACATACTATTTGCTCTTCTCCTGCCAAAACTCAGATGGTATATTTTACTTTTGTGTTTTTTCTATTTCCCATGAACTACTTATGAATGAGCTTGCGAACTTTTGATGAATTTCTCTTCGTTGACTGGGGCGTAAGCTCGTGACAAATATAACACTGAAGAAAATTTGTCCAAATATTTAATGCTTAATTCATTTTTATATTTTACAAGCGTTTTTTCACGTTTCTAGCTGGTTTATAATATAGTGTAGAGTATCTGAAAGTGTTCCTTCAAATTGGGGCAGAGATAAAAGTAAATTTGCATTTTTTGGAGAAAACTTACTCCTTCTCATATTGCTCAATACTGAGCGTGTTCTTAATTATTGTCTTTTTTCTGTCTCCTATATCACTTTAGTTCCTCAAGGGTAGTGCTGCTTGCTAAATTGTCTAAATCAACATTATGCGAATTTTATATGCGGGGGCCGGGGCACCGTCTGACGCAATTATGCCTTTAGCGTCAACACACATTAGACGTGCTGTAAGGAATAAAATAAGAAAACAGCAGCAATAAACATGCATTTCTCCGGGGAAATAGGTTTCTCTTATTTTAATTTTACGCAACCTCGCTGGCATGGCCCATTTGATTATACTATTTCTATTGTTTAAACATACACATATATAAGCATTCCCGATGTAAAGGTTTACGGCGTTAAAAACTTGGTGGGGAAAACGAGTGCGCGGTTGTAAAAAACAATCTGTAACAATCAAACCCGTACACGCTGCAACAGGCTGCATACTCTTATATTTCTTTAAACATGAAAATAACCCTGGAAAAACTTTTATTTCTCTTTAAAAAAATGCGGATTTTAGATAATGCCGCGAAAGAGAACGTTGTCATAAATGTTTCGTCACTGAATTAAGCCTTTTAGAACATGTTTTGAATATTGGTCTTCTGTTTCAACAGCAATTATGAAGGGTCTTTTCCTAAGAAAAGAGACAAAATTCAGTAGAATACATAGAAAAACAATTATTTGCTGTGATATCAATCTAACCTATTACCCTTATCTTCACTAAGACTATATATCTCGTTTCAGATCATTGTCAGCGCATATTTTGAAGGTGAGCATACTTTCAGTGTATTCTCTACAAAATATTTAGAATAGTGCTTCCAGATTGCATAGTGCTACGTCTCAAGTACTGGACTTAAAAATTCGCCAGTTCTCTCTCAATTCACCTGCTTTTGACACACAATTGCCTTAAACATCTTGAATCGCAGTTTAAGAAATAATGATCTTAAACTTTCTTCCTTTGAGAACAAACTCAGTAAGGCATTCCGCTTTAAAATGCGTGAAAGGACACAGAGGTGTATTATGAACATTTTGTCTTGGAACTAACTGCAGCTTAGAAGTAGCAAACAAGCAGTAATTGTCAAGTAAATTTCTCAGTGATTGTCTATACCCATTCAAAAGCTCTTTTGGACTTTCGGCGCCAAAGTCTCGTAAGTTGCGCATGGTTCTTGGCATATAGTTCTTTAGAAACCTTTGTGCAATGCGTCAGAAATGAGAGCGGCTGCATGGAAAACCGCTTGCTAGCAGGATTCTAAACAGAGCTATCTGGGCACATTCTATGCATCAGTGAACACACACCGCCTGCGGAAAAAGTTAAATAAAAATTGGTTGTGGTTTAGCTGTGGTTAAGCCTAGTTGAATTGCGAAAGCTTACTTTCCTCGGCGCGTCGTCTGCGCAGCGTCTCATTCCGACGCTCTCGAGAACTCAAACCGGTCTCTTCCGCAGTTGAAGAGTCACTCCGGTACGTGGCACGACTTCTTCGTTGCGACGCTTCTCGTGTCGTGCGGTGCGTTCTTCTGCCGTCTCTTGAGCGCGTTATCTCTTCCTCGCTTCGTTCTTACGTTGTTGCCTCTCTTTCGCGCTCTCCATAAAGACCAGAATCCACTGAGGCGAATAGCATATATATATATATATATATATATATATATATATATATATATATATATATATATATATATATATATATATATATATACCCCGACGGCAGCGGCGTCGACGGCGGCGCCACCTGTTGGGGCGTGGCTGCGGCGTTGCTATGCAACGCCACGGCATACGGCTGAAGTGCGACCACGCGACGAGCCGAGCTGGCTGCCTGGCTGGCTGGCTGGCGTAGTGTTGCTTTCGGAACAAAAAAGAATAAGTGCACTTTGTCGAAAGCAAAACAAAGACGCCTGATCTTCGCGTTACTGGGTTGACTATTCCAGACAAACAAATATTTACCGACAGCACTTGTCTGTGTTATATTTCATGTCATGATATTAATTGTAGCCATCTGCACACAATTCATGATTACGAAAATCTCTACACCCGATCCGTCGAGTGCGAAAACACGGACCTTAAACTTTTACAGCACGGCACATCTTTTTTTGTTTTTACGTGAACAGCACAACCGCACGAACATGTCAACCTGCAAGATGAAGCCGGTGAATTTATTAGCAGAAAAAATTCCACGGAACACGGAAGGATCACCAGCTGGGGCCTGACAAGGGATTACGAGTACTGGACGAAGTTGCGTAATAAGACGGGAGAGTAAGGTTTTATTGCTCCTTCTGTGGTGGTTTGAGCATTTAAGTGTACATTTCGTTCATTTTACTATCCCTTTGCACTTTCACGGTGAATATCCTAATTGCAACAAAAAGGAGGGCAGGAAAGCTACATAGCAACCCACAGCCGGGGGTGCGGGCCCGGGGAAACACCACTGATCTCCCCTGGGACGCAGCGGAGATGATGGTTGAAATGCATAGGTTGTATGGGGGTCAATTATATGGTTGTGACTAGGCTCCCACATCCGTGCTTCAGTTTGAGCAGAACGCTCCATATCATTCACCTCAGCTCATTCACCTCATCATCATCATCATCAGCCTTACTACACCCACTGCAGGGCAAAGGCCTCTCCCAAGTCTCTCCAATTAACCCTCTCCTTTGCCAGCTGCATTCACCCTCTGCCTGCGCAATTCTTGATCTCATCCGCCCACCTAACCTTCTGGCCACGCTTGCTTTCTCTTGGAATCCACTCCGCCACCCTCAAAGGCCAGCGGTTATCTTTCCTTCGCATTACATGCCCTGCCCAAGCCCATTTCTTTCTCTTGATTTTGACTAGGATGTCATTAACCCGCGTTTATTCCCTCACCCACTCTGTCCGCTTCCGGTCTCTTAACGTTACACCTATCATTTTCCTTCCCATGGCTCGCTGCGCTGTCCTTAACCTACGCCGAACCTTTTTCAATAGCCTCCACGTTTCTGCCCCGTAGGTGAGTACCGGTAAGATACCGCTGTTGTACACTTTTCTCTTGATAGATAATGGTAAACTGCTATTCATGATCTGAGAGAACTGCCAGATGCGCTCCACCCCTTTCATATTTTTTCTAGTTATTTCCCTCTCATGATCCGGATCAGCTGTCACAAAGTGGACGTATTCCTTTACCACTTCCGGCACCTAGATGCCAATTGTGAACTGCTGTTGCCTTGCTAGACTGTTGAACATTACTTTCAACAGGAGAACCGAACCCGGGGTTCTGAAGACAGAAATTAAAAAATATATTTGCCATCGAAGTATCAGAAATAAGGAAGCACTTATATGTTGGACAAGTACAGGCCACCTATTCGGATCACCAAAAAGTTTGCAAGACAATAAAATTAAGCTAAAAATCATATTTTTTGCAGCCACCAGCTTGTCGACAGGAACTTGAGGTATATGACTCAAAATAAAGATGTTTGCAGTTCAATCCTGTGTGTGTAAGAAGCAGAGAAGCAGAGGGGTAAGAGGAAGCTTGAGAGTAATATAGAGCTCTGCATAATTAAAGAAGCCCAAGTTATACGCTTGCTAACCGCAACCAAAGCAAAGGTATGCACAGAGAATGGTTTGCCACTTCGGTTATAAGGGAAGATTACATCGAAAAGAAAAAGTTGTCTGGGCAGACTGAAAATGAGGTGCAGAGATTAGGTTAGCTGGTTCGTCACGTTAAACGGCAGTTGCATGCGCAGTACAGGGTCACCTGATGAGCTGTGGGAAAGCTCTTTTTTGCCAATGACCACGTAGTCCGTCTTAATATGGCAGTGATGATGATGATAAGTGCTCCATTACGCCGATCTGTCTGGTGCGCAACCGTTTTTCTTAAATTTACGCGAGCGTTTGCGTTTCCACAGCCCTAGATGTTGCTGAGAAGTTACCCCACCTCAGCGAGACGCGACCGCCCGTGGAACCATGAGCGGCCGCGGTTACTGGACCTTCCCGAGCGCGTAGCCCCTGGACTGCCCGTCGCGATGCCTCCGTCGTCATTAGGTGCGGAACAGAGTCGAAACAAGCCGTTTCCAAACACTTTCAATACCCACTACAGAAAACACCTTCCACGGAACCGGTGGCGCGGTATACTGCGCATCCGCTTAGTTGGAGTCGCCGCAGTTAACATGTAGCCATTAGCAGCGAAATGCAATATCATTCGCATTGCGCGCAGGCAATGGGTGCAGGCGAGGTGGAGCGTTCTGCTCAGAGCTGCAGCAGAGATGCGGGAGCCTACTCACAACCATGCGGCAGATAGAAGAGATGAGCACCGACCTCGATTGGTTCCAACCCCTCTTTAAGACAAGGTGCTCACATTCGTGGCCGCACATTTTTCATGCCATGAAGTACTCCTTGTATTCCTCCACGCCCACCTCCCCCCCCAAAAAAAAAATGAACAAGCACACACAATTGCTGCACATTCATGTCTTATGACTAATGAATTTTTTTTAATTTACCGAAACAGAAATAAATAGAAGAATGATAGTGAGATAGAGACCATTTGGCGGCTTCTTTCATATCATAAATGGAAGTTTAGCGATATCCCTCAAAGGAAAAGTGTACAACGGCAGTATCTTGCCGGTATATGCCTATGGGACAAAAACGTGGAGGCTAACAAAACGGGTTCATCTAGGTTTGAAGACAGAGAGCCATGTAAACGAAAACGACAGGTACAGTACAACCGTAACAGACTGGAAGTGGGCAGAGTGTGTCAGGGATCAAACACGGATTAGTGATATCCTAGTCGAAGTCAAGAATAAGAAATTGTTCATTGTTTATGGAGGTCTAATGTCCCAAAGTGAATGAGGCTATGAGGACGCCGTAGTCAAGGAAGGAAGGAAGGAAGGAAGGCCTCAGACGTTGCTGGCACATACCCACTACGGGGGAGTGGCCAAGACACAGGCGGTTAATTACTGGATACAGGAAAATTTTGACGGGAAAAGCAGTGCAAATAGTATGTAGTCTGATAGATTGGAAGAGGGAAGGAAAGGGGTCCAGTTAACTTGGAGATCGAAGACGGGACAATTGCTTAATGTGCATAATAGTACACAATGCCTGTAATGTTGCAATGTCTTACTGACAGAGATCAGGAAAAAGAAATTAGAATGGGAGTCGCTGCGTTTCTTGAAGAAAAGTTTGCACAGCAGAGCGCACACTCCTGTCGCTTCGTCCAAGCAAAGAAGCGCCAATGGAAAGAACAACCGCGGAAGACACAGGCAAGCCCAGTTGATGAAATGGAATTTGCAAAAGACGCTTCCTCAAATGAGAAAAGCGGCGGCAGAACAGCAGGAAGTGATCTATTGTCTCAGGTTCGGCACAAAAAGGGCACAGTGGGGAAGCTGCCAGGCCAGATCTGTGAAGGTAGAAATTTAGAAGGGGAACCCGGCAACGCAAGCGCGTGAAAGAGACCTCCAGTCTGCGTGAGCGCCAGTCTTTGCTACTCCAAGGATGCAGAAGATGCTGATATTCGGGAGACGATGTAAGAGCCGAGGCAGCAAATTCCTGAAATATTGTGTAGCTGCGAAACCTCACCGCAGCTGTATATGCACACGATGGTAGGACAGCAACAATTGGGCCGCTGAGAGAGGCGCTTGCTAAGGAATCTGCAACCTCATTTAAGTGAAAGCCCATGTGACCTGGTACCCAAAGCAACCTTACCGAATTTAGATGCAGCGGAATCAGGAACTTAAAGAGGCGTAATGGCCGAGAGTCAGTGGGCGAGGATAAGGAAGAGCAAATGGACAGAGAGTCTGTCATAACCACGACCTGGGAAACAGTAGATTCTAATTTTCGTAAGGCTAAGATTACTGCTAATAATTCAGCCAGAAAAATTGGAGTGAAGTCAGGAAGACGGAGAGAAAAAGACCAATCCAGTGAAGGTGAAAAAATTCCCACACCTGCCTTTTCGCGATCCTGCGAGGCATCGGTAGCAATAAGAACATGAGAAGGAAAGGACCTTAGGTGGTCCAGCAATAGACCCTGAAGAAGCGGGAAGGGCTGCAGCTTTGCATTCGATGGGAAAATGTCATCGAATTCAATCTGGACAGATGAGGAGTTGTTATATATTTGGCGGACATCAGTGAAATGGATATTTATGCGATCAAGGAGGGACTGCACGTAACATATCTGCGGGGTATGAAATCGAGACCAGGCAGCACTAAAAAAGGCGGAAGGTTGACTAAGAAATATTATACTGGAAGCGTGAAGAGGGGAGTCGCACAATTTTAAGTCAAGGGCTCCGGAAGTGTCGATCACCTCAGTTTCTTTAACGTGCACTGACTTCGCACAGTACATGCGCCTCTAAAATTTCTCTTCCATAAAAATAGGACCGCCATGGCCGGTATCGAACCCACGTATTTCAAATCAGCAGTCGAGCGCCATAACCACTGAGCCACCGCGGCTGTTTAAGAGATGGGCTCAAACAGGACATGTAATTCGAAGGCAAAATAACCGATCGCCCTTAAGAATAATAGTATAGATACCAAGAAAAATCAAGCGCAGCAGGGTGCGGCAGAAAGTTGCCTGGCCGGATCAGATAAAGAAGTTTTGGGGGAGAAGCTGGCTGCAGCAGCATAGGACATAGTTATTTGTGGAGTTGCTTGTCCTGCTGTGCAAGTAGTCAGGTTGATGATGACGCTTATACATTTTATGAGTGCTAGGAATATTTAAAGAAAATGCAACAATTCTAAAAATGCCAGGTGTAGCCAGCACTGATCACCTGCAATACCGTGGATGTGTACAGCATTTATTCTAATTCAACCTGAATGTTCGTAGCTGCAAACATCCAATGGCGTTTATCGTATAAGGATTCAGGTGTGAAAATGGACCAATTTCTGAGGAAAATAATCAGGCCTGCTTTTTTCAGAGGTCATGGCTAAGACGACATTTCTAGCGGGAAATAGACTTCGTGGCATTTCCTGCACGTTGGCACAGAGGTCTAAAATTGCAGGCGCCTATTTTCACTTGTGCTACCTGCCTGCTAAAAACTGGAAAACTGTCAGCATACATTGCACAATAGTGAAATGTTTACGGCAATCCCTCAAAGTGCAGTAAATTTGTAATAAGGGAGAAAATTGCTCATTGGCATCCACCTAAGCGCTGCCATACGGCTAGAAAGAAAACCTATGCAGCTTCCACAAGAACCTCGTAGTTAAAAACAAAATCGATGCCAATGAGTAAGTTGCTCCCTTATTACATTGCATAATGACAGCTACTCCAGTTTTGCTGAAAAATAACGTTATATACGTCACCAAATAGTGAGTAAGCAGGTTCGGCCGACGTAATGTCTCTGATTACACCACACGAGGTATCCGCGTGTGCTGGCGGTAGTCGTGCTGTGGGAGGCCGCCAGCGCGCTGTACAGAAGCGCTGTCCTGTTTCTTGCTGTCCCTTTATGAGTGGTCGTGTGGCAGACTGACCAGTATAATACTGTAAAAAGTGCACTAGCTCAACGGTTGAACAGACTGAGGGATAATTACAAACACTCAGGTGCTTCTTATTTTAAAATACAAACTTTTTGTGCCAAAAATAACAATTATTATAAGTCTTGGATG
This sequence comes from Amblyomma americanum, assembly GCF_052857255.1. Classification (NCBI taxonomy): domain Eukaryota; kingdom Metazoa; phylum Arthropoda; class Arachnida; order Ixodida; family Ixodidae; genus Amblyomma; species Amblyomma americanum. The sequence continues at coordinate 111,008,018 of NC_135500.1, read as the reverse complement.
CCTGTAGTGCGTTATTAGAAGAAAACTCAAGCAAAGAAAACACCATAAAAATTCAGAAACTGCCTATGCACCTTGATTTCATATATTTCAACACTTTTCTCAGCTTTCGGCAGCAGATTTCTTTCAATTTTTTCTATTCTGGGTATAAACAATGCGTAATACGGCCATTGTCTTTTGCAGGTACCCAATTAGAGCAGAAATTGACTATATTGAGTATGACCACATAATTTTGGAGTATCTACATGTAATAAAAGAAAACTGCACCGGGATTTTCACGTGGAAGTTATGGGATACTATAGAAAGCCCTTTTAATCTCACTGTCGACTTTTTGTTGCCGGTGATCTCACAGGGGCTAAAAAAGACGTTCGTGACGTCAAACCTCAATAACGTCACGAATATCACACTGGTAATAAAATGGGGCACAAAAACCTCAAATATCGGAACGCTGAGCCTACATCGGGTAAGCGCAAGTTTAACAATTTAATGCAGTGTTGCTATTAGTTAGCTGCTAGGCCATTAACCCCTGTATTTTGTGCAAATTGCTTGTCTTTCTACCCTTATCGTGTTGTCTACATTCATAACGTTAAAAAGGTGCACATACGACGGATCTCTGAGAGGAGGCATCAGTTCCGCACCTGATGCTGCGTATTTCATTCATCTGATTCAACAATTTACATGAGAGGACCAAAAGACAAACTAAAATGGGGACGAGGCAGTCAGGTATCAAAGTTTGAACAACCCACCTCAATTACGATATAGCATGCGGAACCAGCGCAGGCGCAATTCCTTCTAATTCACCTCTTAAATTTACATCGAGAAATAGCACTGTTTTTTACTAACGTTTATAAACGTTAGCTGATCTCTCGGGGTCAAGAGAAGAGACAAAAGCGTCAGTGGGCCTCCGCAGTGCAAGCGATCGTACTTTAAAAATTTGTTGCATTAGAGCTTCCGCACGGAAACTGACATTGGCGAAGAAATCGAAACTTTTTACTCGCCGGGTGAAAATAGGCAAAAACTTCAAGGGAAACCCCAAAATTTAGGGTTTTTGTAAGCCAGCTATGCTATAAAATCCGAAGCATAACGGCCGTACCAATTACCCCCGCTAAATGTTCAAAAGACAGCGAGTGACAGCTTCAAGTGACTGCCTATTCGAGTGAGTGTGTGTGTGTGTAAGGAGTGGGTGGGGGGGGAGGTCATGTGTACCACAGTAGAACAAGCTGTTGTCATCATTTTGTGAGACTTCCTAACTTATACGGAATTGTAGCTCAACCAAATTTTCCTACAGTGTTGATAAAAATAGATTTGAACTACGAATACTACAGATCTCAAAACACTACCGACTTTCGCACGATGCTAGCCCCTTCTACGTATCGTTTTTATGCAAATGTGGGTTAGACGCCCTTTTTTAATGTAAATATTCTGAAGAACATGACCAGAAAACCTGGAAAGTGCTTCGTGTGCATTTTGATGAACAATGAACATTTCTTTTGAAGCTGTTCCTCGCTATCATCTACCTTTTAGGCCGAGGCGTGGCGCTCTGCATGCTTGAGTGAGGCGTATCGAAATTACGACGGTGAAACGTCCCAACAAGGGCATAAAAGTATATGGATCTCCGGTGAATTTAAAGCCGCCGATTTTCAAGCCAGATAGGGTCCAGCCTTTCCTAGCAGTTTAGTTTCCTCTCTAACGAGCAGGCGGTCAATAGTGTTTCCCAGTCGTGGAGAGCGACCTGAAACGTGGAAATTCCTTCCTCATTGTGTCGCCAATCGTTTCCTGCTAACGAGGCGGCACGAAGAAGAATCATGGTATAAGGTCAGGTGATGGACGGTCCACAAGTGCAGAAGTCTAAGAGCCCGCCCTGTAAATGAGCATGCGTTAACCTAAGGTTTCCCGTTCCCCAAATGCGCCGTGAAAGGAAAATGAGATCCGCTGCTGATGCTGCTGATGCTGCTGTGTGCCAAAGGATCAAGGTTCGGCGAGAGTTGTGCGTTCTGTCGAAAAAACTGCAGGCGACGGTGTGTGCGTCTCGCGAGAGGGGAGGCGTCGTCGCGGAGACACGATGACGCTGAGGGAGTTCCTTTCTCTGCGAAAGGTCTGCCCTGCCCTCACGGAGTTGGAGAGGCCGTTGCGCGAGAGGGTGTGCGCGCGCCCATTGACAGCGTATCGAGGCTTTGCTCGCGTTCGAACCACGTTGACCGAAGGCGTACCACCTTATAGCAGGCTGCGAGGTCGTTCGAAACTGGGCTTGGCCCGCGAGGGGCGCAGCGGGGTATACGGAGCTCCTCCCAAACTAACACTCCTGAAGAGAGCCGGACACCAGGCCGGGGGACGCTTGTACCCATTTTTACCAGTGCGTGTCCGGTGGTTGGTTTCGAACCGACCACCTACCGTAGCTGAGTAGGGCGCCCAACCCGCTGGGCCACGGCTGGTTGAAGGAAGAATACGTGGTTGAACGTGTAAACGTTACGAAAGGAGGAAGGAGCTTTGGAGGTGCTGAATAGTTAAATAATTATTTCGGAGAAAGGCTTAATCATAAAAAGTTAGTGGGCCTCTGACCTCCGATCTGTAGCTTCCTGTGTTTATTTATTTAATTTGATCAGAGACGCGCATAAAGCCCTTAACATGTCATGACAGTTGTACTGGTAGCTTCCATTTAGTGCCTAATGTGCATGTGGGTGTTCCTGATACACACCTCTCAATCACATAAATTTTATTGCATGAAATGAAAACCAAGAGCTCATGTTTTCCGTATATGGAGAGATGGAAATATGTGGAAAGCCGAATAGGAAACAGCAAAAAAGGAGTACACTATGCTTGTACTTCCCAGAGCTAACTTGTCGGGTGACGGAACTGTGGTGAAAACAAGTTTCTCTAAATTCGCGGCTGCATACAGAACTGTTCCTCTGTAAGCGCCAAGACTTTGAGCGCACTTTTCAGAGATAGATTTCGCTGCGTTGTTGTTGTTGTTGTTGTTGTTGTTGTTGTTGTTGTTGTTGTTGTTGTTGTTGTTGTTGTTGTTGTTGTTGTTGTTGTTGTTGTTGTTGTTGTTGTTGTTGTTGTTGTTGTTGTTGTTGTTGTTGTTGTTGTTGTTGTTGTTGTTGTTGTTGTTGTTGTTGTTGTTGTTGTTGTTGTTGTTGTTGTTGTTGTTGTTGTTGTTGTTGTTGTTGTTGTTGTTGTTGTTGTTGTTGTTGTTGTTGTTGTTGTTGTTGTTACCCTCACACAATGGCACATGCCCAGACAGGGGGATTGGCCAAGAATTGGAGGGCCCCAGCCGAGACTTGCCGTTTTTGCAGGAGGCAAACTGGACAGAGGGAAATTTTCCTCTCACCTGTATGGCACGTGTGGTCCTGCATGCCACCTCATAACGAGGCTCTTACGCTATCGCATTTTCACACATAATGACAACTAGATGTCCATCGAATTTCGCAGCTTGTTAAAGCAATAGCTAAATATGGCACATAAATATGCGTTGCTTACGTGACGCTTCATTTTGCCAGTTCTCTTCTTTCTTTCTGATTTGGCTTGTTTGCAGATGAGTACAGCCTTTGTTAAAAGTATAGGTACAAGGTATTTGCTCGTAAGCAGTGTAGGGGAGGGCGCTTGCAGCACCGATCGGAAGTTGTAACAAACGAAAGAGCGATGGCTGGAGCTCCTTCCACCTTCAAGGAATCTGAACGCTGCGGCTTATAACGAGTCAAGCAGCATAGCCCAGAAACAAATTCTTGGGTTATATATAATTTACACATGCTGTATCTATGGGCACTCGTCTAAAACGTGTTAAGTTGGAACCCGAAAACTCAGCATTCACTACCCCACTGGTAGTGAATAATTCATCTCGCTTCTATCTTTCAGTCATTCTTCTCAAGCCCGAAGAGCCCATTTTCTTTATATACGATAGCATAACAGCCCTGTGTCTCGTACCCACCAGCGCTGTTGCACTTTAACAGCTACAGCGGTGGTACACAGGCTTATCACCCGTGTTGCTAGGAAAAGACCAGCTGAGACTTGTCATGGTTGGCAGGACGCAAAGTGGACAGAGGGAAGTTTTCCTCTTCACTTGTATGGCATGTGTGGTCCTACATGGCACCTCACAACAAGGCTCTTACGCTATCGCATTTGCACACATAATGACCACTAGGTCTCCTACTAATTTTCGCGCCTTGTTAAAGCAATAGCTAAATATGGCACATTTAAAGGGAATGCAAAGTAGCTAGACGCACCTTGCCGGCGTCCTGCTGCGGTTTGTTCTTCTATTATACTATATTGTGTTGTATCATATTAGCATTGTGTAATTCTCGGTACCTTGTACTATTCTGTTCTCTCACCCCCTTATGCAATGTCTAAACTGGAGCCTTTAAGGGTAAAATAAGTAATGTTGATGATGATGAGTGGGTGAGAGGCAGCACAGTAGGCGCTGTGAGCGATTTAAAAAATTGGTTTAGACGAACGCAAAAGCTCAGTACGTGCCTCAGTTCGCGATGGGCACCAGGGTTAATGAGAAAATAGAGTGGTGCGATGGAAAGAGATTCTCTCTTGGAAAGGAAGAAAAGGGGACCGAAAGAAGGAACCGGCAAAGAGGCTCCATAGTGGCACTTTGCGATAATTTTGACCAATTGGCTGCCTTTAATATGCACTGACGCACTGCACAAGGACGCCTTTTGTGCATATCGCTTCCTTCGAAATGCAGCCCCAGCGAGACAGGATGAACCCAGTTCTTACGGCTTGGTAACCGAGCGCCCTTACCTCTCGGGAGCGAAAAAAAAATGCGCGGAGCAGTGACATGGAAAAGTATAAAGAAAGGTACATTAGGGCTCTCACTTGTTTTTTCGCGACTGAATACACATCACCTAAATGGCCACGCCAGCGAGTTTTTAAGAATACTGAGCTTATGATTGATTTATATTCGTGACTGCTCTCGCATAAGCTTATGCGACTTTATTTTTATAATTGATCAAACAATAGGTTTAAAAATTATCGATGTAATTCTTGGTGTGCCTAGACAAAACCGGTGCAAGAATCAATGCGTGCTGACTCGTCTTAAGTTATCACAAACAAAGAGCGATATTTTTAATTTACTTCCAATCTGCGTGAGTTCTGTGCTTTGCCTCCCCGGGACGGTGCATGTGATAACTTTAGTAGGAAACGTTGTTCATGCTGGTCTTTTGTTGCCGAATCACTAGCCTGTACCTTTCGAAAGAGATCGCGATCTCGGCGATCGGCAGTGGCACTTGTGGAAACTTCCAACGACGTTGACTGTATTGTCTCAGGTCATAGCAACACAGTTAGCGTTTGGAATGTTCAGTGTCGACTCAACATTGTCGCTCCAACTCGAGCGCCAGGAGACTGACTTTCGCGCCGCCAGTACGCACACGTTAAATGGCACCGAACCGGCAGCCGTGAGGCCACCTGGCTAAAAATGCTGAAGGGATTCTACACCCCCAAGGAATGCGGGGTGATCTGGCCTCCCCAAGGAAAGTGGAAGCCACGAAGGTGGTAGAATAAGCAAATTTAGGATCCCACCAAACCACGACAGGTGGCTTCAAGAAAACTCACAGAGCAAGAGCAGGAGCAGCTTTCTCAAGAGGAAATAGGCCATAAATAAGAATGTTACCTACAAAAAGAATTCTAGCACCGATCCTCGTCCAGGGTAAAATAAAGCACTCCATTGGTCACTGGATGGCTGAAGTTCGCGGCGGAAATAAAGGTGGTGGAAGGAAATTCTAGAACCATATAAGCTGTCGCAATAAAAAGAATCAGAGAAACCAGGAACGGATTCAAGACGCTGAAGGAAAACGTTTAGTGGGAGGCAAAGCTGGGAAATATATTACGTCAGTTTGAGCTCGGCGCCTGATAGCCTTAGGTGCTTACGAGTCGCTAAACCCAACACAATACAACATGCAGAAATTATGACTGATTTGTATGGGGAGCGACGATAGGATAATTTTCACGAGTGAGGAAGCAGTCCAGGACAGCATAATAAAGAGTAACTTAAAAGTGACTTGTCTTTAACTGGGAAAGGTGGAGGCAAAAATTCCTAAATCAACATCCGCAGGGAGGCAGGAATTTTTAATCAAGCTGATTAATGAAAGCTGGAAACATAGTAGAATAAAATTCATATATAAAGGGAAAGGAGATAGGAAGCACATAAAATCTATCAATCAATTTAGAAAAACATCTGGTGTCTGCAGGCTGGAAATCCAGGCGGTGAAATTGAAAATGCAGACATGGATAGAAAGCAAAAAGAGGCTTGGAGAACTTCAGAGCCGGTTCAGAAACGGTAGGCTCTTAGATGATAGCCTCTTTGTTCTTACACAATGCATAGAAATAGCTAGGGCAGAAAACAAACCTCTATATTTAGCCTTCTTAGACACCAGAGGTGTATACGACAACGTGAATTGGGAACAGCTACGGAACAACATACTGAAAGATGGTTACCGGTCAAGACATAATTGATTTCCTAAAGGAAATATACCGAGGTAATAAAGTCGAAATTCCGCAGAAAGGGATTAAAAGTACGACAAAAGTCGCTGTTATAAAAGGATTGAGGCGGGTTGTCCTTTATTACTGCTGCAGTTCATGTTTTATATAACAGATTTGAAAAGAATGGTACAAGAAAATAACTTGTTCTATAATCTGCCGTACAGATTAGGTGAAAAGGGGATAGAGAAGGGGCTCCACGGTTTAATGCATGCATGCGATACTGGGCTAGCCTGATTGGTAGGTAGATTTGTAGAATCTGGTTAACTCTTGTGGAGACACTCTTGGATTAATGCTCACTCCAATTCATTCAGATGTTATGATTTTCAACTGTTTAAAAAAATAGGTGTTTACAATAGAAGCCTTTGAAATACCAAGAGTGGCGGGATAAAAATATCTCGGAATATGTGTAAAACAACGATAGACATACATACAAAAGCAAAAACGCACCGATAGGGTTAATGAACATAGAGACCCCCGGGTAATCAAACATAGGGTTCTGTGGGGTACGCAAGGTATGAAGTACTGAGAGGTATTTTGAAAGGAACAGTGTTGCCAGTGCTTCCTCTTAGGAATGCGATTTTGTTTCTAAGGGCACAAACTCAGTCGTAACTATAATTAATGAGCGAGCAGTTGGACGATCAGCACTAGGAGGCCACTGGAATACCATAAACGAGCAGTACAGGGGAATGTGGGTTCTCGCGTCGTTCGAACGACAGGAAGCTAAGAGGAAAATAAGTGTGGAACGGCGGAGAAAATTGGACGATAACAGGTGTAAAGCTAAGATGTTGAAATACTTATAAAGGTACAGCCTTGACTTACAGTGGCCGAAAAGGACTAGGAAACTAACTAGTAAGTATGCAGGAAAAAGGACGGAGAAATAAAGAGCTTTAGGTGACAGGTAAAAACCGCAGAAGGTAAAAACTGAACTATTTCTATTGAAAAGAAGCAGACTAAGAAACTATAAAGAAGCTGGAAAAGGCAAATCAGCAACGAATCGTTCTGTGATAACTCAAGATGCACTGCCCTACTATATGAAGTTAGATCAGGTTATTCTACAACACGAAGCTTCAAAAAGAAATTTAACCAAGAATATGACACATCTGCAGTGTGTGGTAAACCAGTGGAAGCAATTGAGCATCTTAGAGTAAATGCGGCAGTTTAAACCGGCATATCGATGCAGGTAGAGTCATTCTTCCTGAGGCCATACGGTGAGCAGATAACAATGGTAATGTGAATGAATCTGCTGTAGAAGTTACCAAAAAGCGTTAGGAATATTCGTGGCTAAAAAGCATGGATGTGACGTATGTAAGTTACAAGTGCCTGATTAAAAGTTATATTTAGACTAAATAGTTAGTTGACAAATAAAGCCGTTAAATTTAAGGGATTGCTTGAAGAAATATAAAGAAAAACCGAGCATGATAGCAACTGCCCTCACCACATTTTAAAGGGGGCGCTCCTATATTCCATCAGTCAAATAAGCGCGATTAATGTGTGGAGGTCCACGTGCCACGCGCCGCCAGTGCTCTATAGCGCTAGAATCTCCTCCGGACTCCAGCTGCCTGGTATTAAAACAATCTTCTTTGAGATGCCGCTGGGATATAACATCTTAAGGTAGGTGATAAATTAAAAACATGCGCTTTGACCCCGCTCAAATTTGGCGATATCGTGAAATTATGCCTAAAAGTATGAGGAAGCAATAATTTTTTAATCTACCAGCAGCGCCACCGGCAAGGAGGGCGGCACCTTCTCCACTTATGCAGGTTCTAATGGAGGGATCTAGCTGAACAGACGAAAAGATTTTACGGGCAAATCGAGGCACAAATGTAGCCATAAAACGCATTCCTGCATTGAAAGCAATTAGCATTAAACCGAAACTACCGCGAGTGTCCCGGAAACAGTTTTGCTGGACGTCAGTGATGGCGCCAATCATGGCAAGAGTAGCAAGTGTGGGCGCTGCCGCACTGCGCCAAAAGCGAACCGGTGACGGAACGGCATGCACATACTAAAACCGAGCTCAAAGCCTTAGCTCTTCATTCATGTCCTTCGACACTGCAAGTGACGATTTCGCACATAAGGCCGCCGCGGTGGCTGTGTGGTTATGGCGCTCGGCTGCCGGCCCGAAAGACGCGAGTTCGATCCCGGCCGCCGCGGTCGAATTTCGATGGAGGCGAAATTCTAGAGGCCCGTGTGCTATGCTATGTCAGTGCACGCAAAAAAACCCCAGGTGGTCAAAATTTCCGGAGCCCTTCACTACGGCGTCCCTGATAGCCTGAGTCGCTTTGGGACGTTAAACCCCCATAAACGCATAAACCAGATTTCGCACATGAAGATTCATCGGTAATGATTAGCAGTTTACCATGAACTGCCGCCAGGAGAAAGACCTCATCACGCGAATTTGGGCAAGCAGCACGCATCACGTTTCAATATTACTGAGAAATTTAAGTCTTCATGGTTCATAACTGAGAGATGAATCGAATTTTGTGAGCAAGAGGGATGCTGGAAAGAACGAAAGCACACGGCTAAGTGACGAGCAAGAGTGTGCACTTAAACGTTAGCACTATACGCTGTTTAATGCCTCCGGTAGAATTTTTGAGGCTGCTTATATTGGCGCCACCAGCGTATTTCCTTAAACGACGCTACTCCCAGTATGAAAGCGACTGGAGGATATTCAGAGTTGTAGAGACGAGTTAGGGAGTGCACTTAAACCATTAGTTCTACGAGCTATTGAAAGCCTCCGGTAGAATTTCTGACGCTGTTTAAGCCTGACAACACACTGGCGTAAGCGGCGTATATCTTTAAACGCTGCTCCTAGTATGACAGCGACTGAAGGTTGTTCAGAGTTCTTGTGACGAGTGAGGGAGTGCACTTAGAACGTTAGCTTAACTAAGTATCGAAACGTACGGTAGAATGTTTGATGCGGTTTATGCCTGACAACACATTGGCGCAAGCGGCGTATTTATTTAAACAACGCTACTCTCAGTATGATAACGACTGCTGGTTATTCAGCGTTCACAGAAGATTTAATATTGAAAATAGCAATAATTTTTTAATAATTAGGTCACATAAGGTGGCCAGAAATAGCTCGGAGATGGCTGATACTCAACGGCCTCAGTGCGAGTGGACTTTCTCTACCATAGCCGAAATTGTTTTTGTTGCTGCTCGCTGCTTGTAATTTACCCAGTGAGTGATATTTAAGCAAAATAGCACACCGAATGGTCTGCTACATGCACCGGTGCTCAATTCCTATTCATAATTTTCCCTGGATATAGGACAACGTTGGCATTGAGAAGGATATTAGCAGCGTCTTGCAACGCAGTTTCCCGAAACCCAACTCCTTAAAATATATGCTTCCTTTGTGGCACTCCCGCGTGAAATTTGAACGAACGCGCGCTCTCAGAGACCGAGACGAGTTGAAGCGCCGGACAGCATAAAACCCTTGTGCAGCTAAGCGCATCGTAATACGAATTTCTTTCGCATTCAAGAGCACTGAAAAATCGCCAGGCTGGTCTTAAGCACGGCGAATATGTTATCTAATACGAGCACTTTAGCACGTGTGCCACGAACGGCTAAGAAGTAGGACACGGAACCGCTTTATGTAACGATCCAATCCGTATTCATTTATTTTTCGCAACATTATTCGTAAAGAAAGCTCCATAATGTGGTGAATAAAAAGATCAATAGAGGCATACAGCCACTGTGGTGGCCATGTCGTCGCCTGCCGCGCTGCTGCCGTCGCATCAAGATCGACCGACCAAAAGAAATGCGCTGTCATTTGAAGCGCGCAGATTCTTTCCCAACGCAAGACTGGCGTTGATAAAGCATTTCACCGGGGAAAATACGTCGGCGGAGGTCCACCAGGACGGAAGAAGCGTGTGGCACGTTTGTGCTGGGAACTGGCATTATGAGCGTATTTCTGGTTGTAACTGCGAAAAGTCATCCTTCAAGAGCAACATCACCAATAGTAGCCAGCGATGGCAGACGAATAAACGAAGCAAAATCCAAATTAATCGTCGCGCTATATGGTTCCTGCACTTCAGTTCATTCATTCCAGCCACTTCAGTAAAAAATGGAACCAAGAGAGTGCATTTAAAGATAAGAAGTGCAACTATTCTGTCTTAGGGCTACCGGTTTTTGAAGATGTTGGTGCGAAGAGTTCCGATCTTTCCTGAAAATTGTAAGCTTGAAATAAATTTAAATGCTTTCAGAACTTAGTTTAAGTCACTGCGGAACTCACCTAAAGTGACAGGCATCCTAATCAGGATTTGACCACATACAAAACTAGAAAAAAAAATGAGAGAGACGCCTAAGCTCCGTCTTAAGGCTTTGAAGCTGTAAAATTAACAGGTTCTTTCCCACATATACCGAATTAGTCATTGTCAGCTTAACATACATAAATGCATGGCAGTCCTTGTACCACTCCCGGCGAAGTGGTGCAGCGGTTAAGCGAGGCGCGACTGTCTTGCGATAGCAAGTGCTGCCATCGGTGGAGCTTGTGAGGCTTAGGTTGCTCTTCTCGAGCGACCTCTCGCCACCAGTCATTCATTACATTGTCTGCCACCTGCCACTGTGGGTAGTTTGCTCACTATGTGAGGGGGCAGTTTGTGACAACGCCATGAGGTCATGCGACATAAGGTGCATGATAAGGTCACGTGACCGGCCCATTTTTCGACCACTGTGGCCTGTGCAAATACAGCATTTGCCAAAAGTAACCAGACTGCATGGTTTGCTTCACATTCCAATAGCACAGCCCTTGCGGCTTCCCTAAAGATCAAAAAGTTCTCATAAGGTGAGGACAAGGGTTCTCCTCACCATGCAGAGATTTAGGGCTTGAGGGCTTGCACAATAGCTTCAATATACGACTTAGAAGCAAACAGCCCAGCCTGGTTGCTTTTGTCAAAGACTGTACCTGCAGAATCATGTGCCCCTGGTTGGCGACAGGGTGGCCAGCCCGTCCACACAGGATGGATAGGGTGGACTAAGCGCATGAGGACTGCAGGAAGCTAATTGCAGCCACCACGTCAGCTGGTAACGTGAGCCAATGCCTGTGGCACCCAATTTGAACTATGCGCTATAGTATTTGGTACAATTATAAATTGCGCGGTTTAACGCCCCGAAGCATAACTGGTGCTACGTGGGACGCCTTAGTGGAGGGCTCTGGAATATTCTCGACCACTTGGGGTTCTTTGATGAGCTTTCATATCACACAGCGCGCCTTTATTGTGTTTCGCCTTCATAGAAATTCCGCTGTCGCGACGGAGATCGAATCCGGGACCTTGGGGTTAGCAGCCGTGCGAGAGAGCCACTCAGCCACCGCGGAGGTTTGTTCGCTTCTGGGCCTTTTGGTCAAGCTCGAAATGTATCTCATGGTGCGAATGTTTTTGTTCCGTAGCTTTGTGCACGCAAATGTACTGTCGTCGACAATTTTTTTTCGTTATAGCAAAACCTCAAAGCGAAATAGCAAAAGTAAGTGGAACACGTCCCAATTTTGACGTCATATGGTCACTGCAACGCGTCCCCACTACGCGTTAAATCTGCGCCTATCTCTCTGTGCCCCTGACGATGCCCTTAGCTTGGGTTTCCTGCCGAAAATAGCACAGGTATTCATGGCGATGCAGGGATTTAGAGAAAGACTTTCTATTCGTTTTAATAAAAACCGGATATGGTATCTTCGTGTCCTTGGCTGCGAATTTGCCATTGCCACTAATCACCAAAATATACAAGTTTAAAATTTTATTAGTGCATTTTAGTTGTCTACCTCCTAACTAGGATGCTTTTTGTAGTGACTGACGTCTCTCGCGGCTGACAGTTTGTTCCTGAAAACACGTTGTTTTATTTCAACCACCCTCATTTATGAATGTCAAAATGGCCGCACAAACAGCCGGTATAAATTCTTCGAAGGAGGGCAGTTAGACAAAATAAAATCATGTGATCGTGGTTACCGTCACCGTAGAAATGCCTTTTCTTCAACGCCTGCTGTGCATGGTATTCTCCAGTCATCCGCAGTCGCCATTTAATTCGCGAGTTTGTATCTTTTGTTCGCATGAACGGCAAGAAATAAGTATTTCAGTGCTGTGCACTCACAATACTATCTAGGAGAATTCAGATCTCTGCCATTCTTTATGTTATTTGTAAGGCACATTTGTGTTATTGGATGAATATTATTTATGTGAACGCATTATGTTACTATTTTTCAGTCTTGCAGTTTCAAAGCCAAGGCGGATTTCGATGGATTCTTTGCTTATTCCACGTATGAACACAACTCACAAAAACAAAAATATGTTGCGGTGGGCATAGGAAATCTAGCAAATGAAGCCAAAGGACTCATAAGGAAGAGTGAGAAATCACTCACCTATATGATACAAGGAGTATATACAGAGAACATATACTGTCACCGTTAATAAAATATTTAAAACGACATATAAAGGAAACATGCTATAGCCATTAATCAAATATTTAAAACGACAATGTGTTTCTGGGAGACATTATTACACCATGTTTTTTTATATATTTATAAGTTTTTAAACCTCTTTGAAGATTACATTGACTGTCCATTATTATGTAGATAGTCACAGGTCAGCTGGACTACTGGGTACGTTGTGCCAATAGAATTTAATTAATGACATAGTATGCTGTGGTTTCTTCAGTCAACAGCCTCGAAAAGGCCAGTGGACTAATTGGAAAGCACTGGGCCAGAATGAATTATTTCTGTTTTAATTTTTGCAGTCAAGAATAGCAGTCCTAAATTATTGCAAAACCTCACTTCTAAACGTCACTTATATTTTGACAGGATGTTAAGTTTTAAACAGGGCCCTTGTAAACGGCCAACTCTTAGTTATTTAGGCATTCAATGTAGCACAACACTGTGAAAGGGCATCTGAGTAGTGTAACGGCAAGGAGGGGGGTTTGTGACATTGTCGGACCAGAGAAATTACCGGACAAAGTGGTACATTCAGCACCAGTAGTAGTGGAGCCGAGGGCACTTGTAATACCCATGTTACACGTGCGTTTTCAACGGCAGTTCAGTTAATCGCCAGTCGAGGATTTTAACTGCCGTTGAACTCAACTGGAATCGCCACCTGTTACACGAGCACTTCGCGTTCAGTTCAGTTAGCACTCTAACCACATGACCTCGCGTCTAGAGCGAAGTGTAAATAAGAAAAAGGCAGTGTCTGCATTTTTTTCTTGTTGTAAATGATCGTAGTGTATATATTCTTTACTATAGTGACAATTCCTTTTGTGTATTTTTTGCTTTGCGGTAGAAATTTGCGGGTGCGAAGCACACTGAGCCAAGACAATCCAGTACGAGGGCAAGTTTTTCGGTCCATAGGTCGCCATCTTGTCAGTTGGCCGTTCAACTGAGATCCCCGATCTCAGTCGAACTCAACTGCCGTTGAGATTTGAACGGCAGTTAGCACTGCCGTGTAACACCGCTAACTGCCGTTCAGTTCAACTGAGAGTCAACTGAACTGCCGTTGAAAACGCCCGTGTAACACGGGTATTAGTCACCAATACACCGGCGTTGGTGCACTTAAAGTCGGCGTGAAAATAAGCACAGATGTCGCAACGAACGAAGCCACTTTCCCCCTCTCAAGCGTAATTTTGGCTGTATAGCATGACGTCATGTATGAGAAAGTGGCGGTCTTGACGACGCCGAATGTGGGACAAAGGCCCCTTATAGTGTTTGTTATAGCAAGGAGGGAAGCAATCCAGAGCTGCTGGCATTCTTCAGGTGCATGTTTGGGAAATTCAACTTGAAACAAGACTAAGACGAAAAGAAGGAACAAAAACGAGAGTTCACGTTTGTCCTGCTCATTTTCGTCTTCGGCTTGTTTCATGCTGAATTTTGCAAACGTGCATCCACTCCAACTCGCCCAATTCAGCATCCTCGTGGATTCTTCTGGCGGCATATCGGCACAGGCGAGCGAATTGGAATTGGTAAGTGATGCGAAGCCTGGCTTGAATGGTAGGGAGGAGCAAGAGAAGGCGTCATCATTAGAATCCTTGCGGCCAGACTGATAAACGACTCGAATGTCGTATTCCTGTAAACGAAATATCCAATGAGGAAGGCAGCCGGACGGCTATATAAAAGACCACTTCCCTAAAGACAGATATCAAAAAAAAAACAGATTTAGAGAGCATAATGACAGAGAAGAGGCGATCGCACATCTAAGGTAAAAAGTTTCCAATGGCCAACTGACCACTGAGCATTCTTTTTTCTTTCCCATTTAAAAAATTGCAGAATTCGGCTTCTGTGAAAGTGCGGCTCTCATACGAAACAGCACATTCGTCGAAGCCGGGTTTCCGTCCTGCAAGAACAGCCCGGAGTCCCACGCCGCTGGCATCAGTGTAACTTTGAATGGGCGCGCCACTATCAAAATGGCGGAAGATTAGAGGCAACACTATGAAGCTCCGAAGTGCGATGAAGGCCGCATCACTGTGCCAATATAATTTGGTCTTTTTATTATGCTTGCAAGAATAATTCAGCCTTCTTTCGCCTTCGTGCACACAGACAGGAAGGTGCGTTTGTCGACGTAATCTATTTTGCTCTAGCATTCTGCCCGCAAATTTCGCCGTTTCTACACGAGTTTCCCTGGTTGACCGTCTGGTCAAGCATTTGGAAGCGCCGATCAAAAGAATGATGAAAGTCATGAAAACCATCTGTTCCTCTCTCTTGTCTATTTTTCGATTGAACTAATTGCACTTGCTTCTCGTAGCGACAACCAGCACACTGACTGTACTGCTGTATAAGTTACAGAAACACCAATTTAGTCCCTGACTTGTAACGCACTCTAGGCTGTAGGTACACCTCGTGTGCCAATTACAATACACAAAATGCATAGATGCAAATACCTTCAAGTAGTCTCAGATGTAGAGAAGTGGAGGCTGCTTGTCACTTGTGTTGGATTGAATCACAATCAGTGCTTCGGGGAAGGTTTATCTTCGAGACACTTTTCGGTTTAAAACATCTTCTTTAGAGTGTGATGGTTTGTGTCTGCATGTACCTGGATGCGGACTATATTGGTCTCGTTGAATTCGCCGACTGTGGGAGCTGAAAGTCTTATTCTGGGCAAGTTCAGTTTTTTTCGCAAGGAGCCACTGCAAGAAAAAAAAAATCAGGGGAGGGGGGGGGGGGGCACTTTGTTGACCTAGAGTGTGGTGAGGCAAAAGCATTTAGCGCGTTGTTGCTCCCTGGGTCACTGATGTGTGGTTAAGATGTTAATGAACTGCCCAACTGTTTGTGAATCTTAAAAGCTGCAGACACTGGAGCGTGTTTGGGAGACATCCGTCTGATTCCACGCCTTTCCGCAAACACATTCCAGCGTCCTATACTAGTAGCTAGTCGTTAGCACGCTCTGCTGCGGAATTGAAGGATAGTGGTTCGAATCCAATCCCACACAAAGATTTTTATTCTTATCCAGATGAAGAGCGTAACCGACAGTATGACGTCACTTTCGTTTTCGTGACTTCCGGTTGGCGATGTAACTGACGGACAGGATCTCGACCGGGAGTATGAGCCATTAAAGGTTTTCGCCTTATTAAAAGCGGCCGTCGTGGGGAAATCTTACGTCGTCCAAGCATACAATTTATTTCAGAAGGTGCAGACTGGCTGAGCATTCCAAACATTCCAAATTTTTCTTCGAAGGCATTACTTCAGGAGATCAAACTGGCTCACCAGTTTCTGTGAAGCATGAATTTGAGGATAACTTTCTGCAAGCCATAAATAAATAAATTAATAAAACAAACCGTGCCCCGACTGGAATTCGAACACGCCGCGAACAGATCAGTGTCGCTCGCCACTGCACGAAGGAATTACGTTGTCGTCGCAGCCAGTTAGGCCTTGGGTTAAACTGCAACACGCTCTCCCGTTTTTGACTGCAAATCGTCTTCTTCATCAACTAACACAACTGTGAAATTAGTATTCGCGTTTGATCTTTGTGGTGGTAGTGACAGAGGGATGCGCGCTGCATATGTTGGCGTGGACAACATTTTGGCAGAAACGCGGCACTAGAGTAAAATGCGTTGGCCTTGACAACATTGCTGCAGAAACTCGGAACTGGAGCATAGGCCGCCGGCGTACATAATATAAATTGGAATTGGTGATGAACAAGTTTAAGACGCGCATAACTGGCTCCCTGGTTTAGTAGACAGCTGAATCGCACTTTTAGGTACGTGGCGTTGGTGTCTAACTGCAAAGAGCTATGATTTCGCACAATATTTCATGCTTCGAAATGCTAAACCGCTAGCCATTTCTTTTTGTGCCGGCGGTTAGATTGTGCCAGAGCTGATGCCGAATTTATCCTCTACAAAGTGGTTCAGCGACGTGCATCAACGAAAGTTTAAAAAATACTCTTTTTGGCTTTAAAATATCTTTTCCCCAACATCCGTGCGGGTAGACAAGGATATTAAAAAATAACTAATCATCATAATCATCACCTGACAACGCGCCGTGGAGAGCAAAGGCCTATTCCATGCTATTAACCTTCTCCTTTGCCAGCTGCGACCACCGTATCCTTGCAAACTTCTTAATCTCATGGGCCATCTGACTATCTGCCGGCCCCTGCTCCGCCTGCCTTCTCTTGGAATCCACTCAGTTACCCTTAAGGGCCAGCGTGTATCTTGTCCTCGCATTACACACCCCGGCGAAGTCCATTTCTTCCTCCTGATTTCGATTAGGATATCATTGACCTGCCTTTGTTCCCTCAGCAACTCTGCCCGCTTCCGGTCTCTTAACGTTACACCTGTCATTTTTCTTTCCATAGCTCGCCGCGTTGTCCTTAACTTAGGCTGAACCGTTTTCGTTAGCCTCCTCGTTTCTGCCCCGTAGGTGAGTACCGGTAAGATACAGCTGTTGTACACTTTTCTCTTGAGGGAAATTGGTAAACTACTTTTCATGATCTGAGGGAACCTGCCATATGGGCTCCACTTCATTCTTATTCTTCTACTTAATTCCCTCTCACGATCCGGACAAGTGGTCACTACGTACCCTAAGTAGACGTATTGCCTTATCACTTCCAACGCCTCGCTACCAATTCTGATCTGCTGTTCCCTTGTGAGACTGTTGAACCATACTTTGTTTTTCTGCATGTAAAATTTTTAGACCCACCGTTCTGCTATGCCTGTCTAACTCATTTATTATGGTTTGCAGTTCATCTCCAGAGTGACTGAGCAAGGCATTGCCATCAACGCATCGCAAATTACTTTCTCATTCTCAATTAACTCTTATTCCCAACTGTTCCCAATAAAGGCCTCGGAACACGCACATAAATATAACTTGCAAACTCGCAAGTCGGGTACCGAAAATCTCAAAGTTCAGACGTTAACTACCAGTCAAGGCGCATGGCTGTAAATTATGCATCAACCAGCTTTTAGTTGCAGCCGCATAAGATTCTTGCATGTTGGAAATACAATTTTTTTTTCGCTGAAGCCCAACAAATTGTAGCCATTTCGCCACTCCAAACCGAAAAAGACGCGTTTCTGGATTGCGCACAGCCAACACAGGCCGCTGACTGAAATATCGATAGTCAAGGGATGCGAGGTATTATTCACTTCTGCAGGGTGGAACATTTGGCGAACGGATCAGGTTGACAGGATAATGAAGATTGATCATAAGCCTGTGAGGGGAGGCGGGTGGAAAGGAGCCAATATTAAGTCTCAATAGGAGGACTTCAGAGTTTTTAAAATGTGAGCATTAGCTAAAGACGCACACCTGTTATCTCTGTTGTCCATAAAATTATCGTAGATAAGAAGCTTCATACCGCAATTTTTTCAGGAATATTATAACGCACGTCGAGCTGCTCCTCATCGCGCATTTTAACACTAGCAAGCAGTTCTAAAATACTTGCCGGTGGTAATTTCTGAGAGAGAAGGTCGACACGGCTGCCGCAGTTTGTAGATTGGATCCCGGTTCACCAAAACAATGCAACCTGTGATTCTTTAGAGCATTTAAGCTCATTTTTATCATTCTGTCATTTAAAAGTAAAAAAATTCAACTTACGTATTTTATACTATTCTTTCCCTATTGTTCTGGGGTCACTTCATCATAAAATATGTAAAGTGAAAGCACGGATAAAAAATTTAACATTTGTGATTCTGATAGTCCTAAGGAGTGCGTATTTTTCCTTCAGGTAAATCACAATTTTTATAACTGTATAATCGAATTCCGAAAGAAAGCGTGTACCCATAAAAACTCTATGCAGATTTTCAGTTAATGCATCCGATGGACATACAGCAAAAAATTGCCTAGAGCCTAGAGATGTCCGCCAATGAGGCTATCGGATGCCTACTCAAAAAGTCGTGCCTTCGAGTCCCTTTGAAAGCTGTACACGTTATTAGTGTGTTTTATTTTCGTCAAGTTTCCAGGGGTCTCGACGGTTCGACGTAAAAAGGTTGAGCGGAGAAAGAACTATGAATATGTGTAGCTCAAATTCTTGTTTTCGTTACGAAAAAACTTCCAAAAAGACAAAACTTCCAAAACGCCCACGACAACCTCTGCCTGCTAAACCGACAAGCTATGTCGGTGTTTCTCGAGTGTCGCATCCCGGGAGGGATCAAGGACGAACGGATAAACCTCCTTGCCATCGATGTAATGGATTGGAGCGCTTTGGAGAGTCTAGCCACACCAAGAAGATTGGAGACGCCCCCTTTTGCTCTGTTGTTCTTGAAAACAGTGGCACAACCGCTGGCGTTATTTACGACGTCGACGCGACCAACTCTGACTCCCACCTGCCGATGCTCATTAAAATAGCGACGGTCATCATCGCCGGGGCCCAATGTGGTAACAAATTGTGCACTTGCAAACTGTGGTCATGAGGCTCGGCGTGCTCTTTTAGAGCGCTTTAACTCACCATGGTGCGCGGGTGCTGTTCCGGACGAGTGAAAATCAAGGCGTCTGGGTCCAGCCCTTAAACCCCGAAAATAGCCGCTTGACCTGGCATCATTTCGTCCAATTGCATTGGCTAGTTGCGTGAGAAAACTGTAATGCCCGGGTTTTGACGTGGGCATACGTCTATTGATAACATAATTGATCTGGTGTTATCAATTCAACATCAGAAGCATCTGAAGCGCTAGACCGAATGCGTTGTTTCTGGATGTTAAAGGAGCGTACGGCAACGTCACTCATCAAGCTATTTTGGGTGCTCTGGAGTCTGCAGAATTTGGTTGTCGCATGTTCTGCTGGATACGCAGTTTTTTATCCGACAGATCACTCTTTATGCAGACTGAGAACGGAACAACGTCTTCACATTACACTTCCCATGGGGTCCCATAGGATGGAGTACTTAGCACAACGCTTTTCAATGTTGCGCTTGTCAGCCTTGTCGACGTACTAACGTATTCGGCGCAATTCTCATTCGATGAGGACAACATTTATATCCGGGCATCAGGAGTTACGCGACCATAAGTTCGAAAAAGACTTCAAAAGGCGGCAAGCATTTTTACGGCCTACCTCCGCATTCAAGGCCTGGAGATTTCTACTGAAAAATGTTCTCTTGTTGCCCTTACACGGAAGAGCACTTCTCATTACCAGGTATGTATAAATGGCTCAACAATACCCAAAGAAAGAATACACCGCTTCTTTGGAGTAATCATGGATCGTAATCTATCATGGAGCCGACATGCCTTGTACATGAAAAGGCGACTGACATCGAACGTTCACGTTCTCTTCTCTCGCACTGAAGTCATGAGGAGCATCAATGCAGTCGACGCTCCAGTTGTACACAGCATTATTCATGGAGTTCCTTCTGTACAGTCTTTCTGCACTTGTTAACTTCAAGAAAACTAACATACGGTGTCTACAAAGCGTTCAAGCTCAAGCTCTCCAGACGTGCCTAGGACTGCCAGAATTCGTGTCTACAGCCGCAACAGTATTCATTGCTCAGGAGAATCCAGTGGCTACCTATATAACGATCGACGCCTTGATAGTGCATATTCGTCAGCTCTCTCGGATTCCCGCTCACCATCTTGTCAGTCTCCCGGCTAACAGGCCGCGTGCATCCTGTGCGAAAATTATTGGCGCCCA
Organism: Amblyomma americanum; assembly: GCF_052857255.1. Classification (NCBI taxonomy): domain Eukaryota; kingdom Metazoa; phylum Arthropoda; class Arachnida; order Ixodida; family Ixodidae; genus Amblyomma; species Amblyomma americanum. The sequence goes on along the minus strand of NC_135500.1, from coordinate 110,987,521 downwards.
TCGCGACTTTCTACCATCCAAATTTACGCCAGCCTCTAGACTGTCCTCCCCATTATGGAACCTGCACTAATCTCGTGTCTTTCTTTTCAGGCCGAGGATCAAGAAGAAGGCTGATTTATCGCCGACAGCATTAAAACAGACCACTTTTGAATATTTTAATGAGAATAACGGACACCGACTGTACGCATACATCGATGGCTCAGTGACACCCTCCAGTTCCTCGGGCTCCGTGGTCATTCCCGTAAGCGCCACAGTTAATAAAGTAAAAACATCCCACCAGACTTCATCTACTGGTTCAGAACTTACCGCTATTCTTGTTGTCATTGAGCACATCAGTGAACAAACACCCAAGAAATGGTGCAGTGGTCTGTTTTCACTGATTAAAAGCAGCCCTCCAATCCTTACTATCTGCTCTTTGCCATGAACCCCATGAACAACTTGTCACAGAAATATAAGAGCCACACCACACCGCCATCAATAAAGGGCTTGATATTGTCTACCAACGGCCACTGCATGTGGCTAGGCTGAGAACGCGCCTGGCTGCGCGATCGCGTGAGGCACGCTGTGCGTGTCGCGCGAGCTCGTTCTGGGCCCGGGCCAGTGTTCGCCTTCCCGGGAAATAAATTGGTCGCTGGTCCTGCTTTCCTCCACTGAGCATGGGGTTAGAAGTATCCTGATCTCCACGGTGAGCCAAGCCTCCCCGGGGCCCATCTCATCACCGGTTACTTCGCTTACGGCGGTACACGTCAAAGCAGCATCTCTGGCTCAGACTACATGGCTAAGCATCGTGTCCTTCGTCATCCAGCAGCCCGAGGCCTTCTGCTTCACGACTCCTGCCGAGTGGCCGAAGTGGAGGAAGCGATTCGAGCGTTTCTATACGGCTTCCGGTCTTTCTGCCCAGCCGAAATCACACCAAGTCAACACACTCCTCAACTTGATGAGCGACCAAGCCGAGGACGTCTTCGCGACCTTCCAGCTCTCAGGAGAGAACGCCCAGAACACAGAAGTTGTCTTGAAGCAGTTCAACGGGTACACATTCTTCGGCGCAACGTTATCTTTGAGAGGGATCGTTCAACACAGGAGTCCAACCAGACGGCGACTCCGTGGAAGAATTTGTCACTGCTCTTCACACACTTTCTAACTGTGAGCACGGCACCCTCCGTGAGGAACTGGTGCGAGACCGGCTGGTCGTCGGCTTTCAAGGTCATCAATGTCAGTGAGGCTGCAACTTGACGCAGGACATACCCTTCAGAAGGCGTTAGAGTCCATCAGGCAGGCCGAGAGCATTCGTCAACAGCAAGCGCAGCTTTACCCTGACAAGCTCACCGTCAGAAAGGTTGCATCAGGCAAGCAGCAACCCGGGCATCATGCAAAGGCCACTCATACCAACGATGGCCGATCGCACTTAGAATCAAGGCCAGATCCGCGTCCAGCAGACGACTACGTCTCGGAACCATGTCGCAAGTGCGGGAAAGGCCGACACCCACGTGCTGTCTGCCAAGCGCGGTCTCAGCTGTGCAAGGCCTGCAGTAAGAAGGGACACTACTCGTTTGTCTGCGTGTCACGCCGGGTGGACATCATAAAAGCACCAGGACCGAACAGCGAACAAACATGCCTCGGAACTGTTTCGCTCTCCGATACGTCGGCATGGGAGGTGACCATCGTTGTGCAAGGCCAACCCGTAAATTCCGGATCGACGCGGGGGCCTCCACGATCAGCCTCCGCTGTCACATCCTCCTCCCCAGCTTTATGATCCCGATGTACGCCTTCTCGAAGCCAAAGGTGTAGCACGTCTTCAACTCGCGTGCCGGGGATTCAAAACGCTCCAAGACGTCTACGTGCTGGAAGATGTTACCGTTCCCCTACTAGGAAAACCCGCCATCAGTGACTTGCAGATTTTAACCTTCGTCAGCGCCATCGCAAGGAAGGTGAACCCAAGAGACGAATGTCCTTCATTGTTTCAAGGACTTGGCAAGCTGCAGTGAGAGCACCACATTCGCTTGCGTGAAGGAGCAAAGCCATTTGCTTTGAGCTCACCTCGCCGCATACCAATTCCACTCTACGAAAAAACAAGGCTTCAACTACAACGGATGGAAAGCATCGGCGTCATATCACCTGTCGTTGAGCCAACCGAACGGTGTGCGCCTATGGTGGTACTCCTAAAACCAACCGGCGATGTTATAATTTGCGTCGACTTCACTGAAATCAACCGTCACGTCCTTCGAGACTGGCATCCGATTCCCTCTGTTGATTCCCTCTGCTGCTCTCATGGAGCGAAGGTGTTTTCAAAGCTCGTTGCCAATGCAGCGTTCTGACAGATACCACTGAGCGAAGACAGTGAGAAGCTCACCGCATTCATCTCGCCGTTTGGGAGGCTTTCTCTCAACAGGCTACCATTTGGCATCACGTCCGCTCCTGAGCCCTTCCAGAAGCGGCTGTCACATATTCTTGACGGCGTCAACAGAGTGTTATGCCACATGGACGATTTCATACTCTGGGGCGGAGACGAAGCAGAGCACAAGACGCTTTGCACCGTTATTCGACGACTGGCTGCGGCAGGCCTCACGCTAAACGAGAAAAAGTGCTTGTTTCACGTCGACCAGCTCACGTTCCTGGGCCACAAGCTTGACGAGCAAGGAATCAAAGCGGCCGACAAAAAGGTTGAGGCCAGCTTAAAGATGAACAGCCCGAACATTAGAAGCGAGCTGCAAAGGGTGCTTGGGATGGCAACCCATCATGCCCGCTTTCTCCCCACCCTCGCTGGCGTGCTCCAACCGCTCACTTGCTTGCTGTCAAAAAAGCAGCAATTTATTTTGAACCTTCCTCAGCAGCAAGCGTTTCACAAGTGGAAGCAATTACTTTCGTCTCGCCCAGTGCTGGGGGTGTACGACCCTGCGAACGATACAGCAGTCAGTGCTGACGCCTCTTCCTTTGGACTGGGAGTGGCTATCCGGCAGAAGCAGTCAGGTGACAAGTTTCCTTTCATCGGATATGCCTCCAGGCTGCTCTCCGACACGGAAAAGCGCTATGCACAAAGAAAAAAAGAGGTTCTTGTCTTAGTGTGGGCTTGCGGAAAGTTCAGGGACTATCTCGTTGGCAAGTCCTTCACACTCGAGACTGACCACAAGCCGCTGGTACCAATCTTTATGTCAAAGAGTCTTGATGACCTTACACCTCGGCTACAGACGCTCAACATGAGGATGATGCATTACCAGTACGAGGTGGCGTACGTTCCTGGGAAAGACATCCTCGCCACTGACACGCTTTCCAAAGCGCCGCTTCAACAGACCGGTGCCATCGAGCTAGAGCGCGACGTCGAAACTCGTCCGCAGTGTGAGGTCAACTCGTCCCATCAAGCAGCCTTGTCTGGAGGGGTTAAAAGAAGCCCAGAAATCAGATACGGTGTGCTTAAGCCTCCAAAGGCTCTGCAAGAAAACTGGCCTTCCAGACCTTGAGGTCAGGCCTTTCTACGAGCATCATGGCCAACTCACAACAGAGGACGATCTGCTACACTGTGCAGACCGTGTGGTTGTTCCGCTGTCCTGCAGAAACGAAATTTTGCGTCTTCGGCACGAAGGCCATTTTGGCATTATGAAGAAGCAAGCTCGCGTCAAGGACTCTGGTGGTCAACGGTGGCCAAAAACATGACAACTACCCTGAAAAACTGCCGAAACTGTATAAAGACAACCAAAAACCGAAAAATGCCTATGCACAGCACTGAGCTTCCGCCTCAACTATGGCAGCGCGTTTCAATTGACTTGTTCTTTTTCACTAGCCATTGGTAGTTAATCGTGACATATTCCTACTCCCGATATCCGGAACTTGTTCATCTGAAAAAGTTAACTTCAAATATAGTAATCACACACTGCAAATCAATTTTCGCCCGCCATGGTATCCCGGAGGTGGTGGTATCCCACAATGGTCCGCAGTTCTCGTCGTCCGACTTTACCAGGTTTGCTCGAGAATACGGCTGTATTCGAGAATAAACTGTATACAATAGGAATATTTCTTGACTTTAAAAAAGCATTTGACTCCATCAAGCATGACATCTTATTACTTAAGTTATATGAGTATAGGATAAGGGGAATTGCTCTTAATCTAGTTCAAAGTTACTTAACTAACAGGCTACAGTACACAGAAATACTTAGTTCGCGATCCGCACGGGGGGAAATCAAATTTTGTGTACCACAAGGGTCTATTCTCGGCACGCTTCTTTTCCTTTTATACATCAATGATGTCATTAACGTGCCTCTTACTACAGACATAATCCTATATGCCGATGACACTAACGTTTTTTTTTTTTCTGGTGAAAATTTATGCGCTGTTCAACGAAAAGGTAATATCTGGCTAAATAAAGTGTATGAGTGGCAAAGAATAAACAAATTAGAATTAAACACTAAGAAAACGAAATTATTTTTCGGTCTCGTGGTAGGCATATCGATGACACCATAGTATTAAAGTACAATGAAGAAGTCATCCAGCGCTGCTCATTTCATAGATTTCTTGGAGTTGTGTTTGGAGAACATTTTAACTGGTCAAATCATATCGACAACATAAAAACCAGTATTGCAAGATCCATCGGTATTACAAATAAACTAAGGAACCTACTACCTCCAGAATTAAAACGACAGCTATATTATAGTCTAGTGCATTCACGCCTTCAATACTGCTTATCCGTTTGGGGAACGACGACAAAAACAAATATAGATAAGTTATTTGTTTTACAGAAACGCATATTACGCATTATTGAGAATGCACCCTACATGAGACATTCCACCCCGCTTTTCAAGAAGAACAATATATTAACAATCGGAAACCTCATTGACAGGAAAACAGCAATTACAATATTCCACGCAATCAAGCTTAATGAAAGAGAATTTTTTCAAAAATACCTCCCGAACGAACACCAATATGACACAAGGTAGACAACTTACAACAAAAGTAAAATACGATCTACGTACGGCATGCAACGGCAATCATTTGTTATACCAGATTTTTTAAATCGCCACCCTGCCTTTACGACGTTAGTAAATCAATCATTTTCGTTAGCAGTCTTCAGAAAAAAGTTGAATGCTTATTTGTTGTCACTTAAGGAGAAATTTGACTTCCTAATCATGTCCGGATGCTTTGAATGCCTGCTGTATATATTTATTTTTTGTTAACCCTCTAAGGCCGCTTTTTGTCAATGCCCGTATTATCTTTACCATTGTTCTCCGCTCTTTAGTGCATGTAACAAATTATTTTTCTCTTCACACCCTATGCTGAGGTGTTGTGTGTATTGAGAGGCTGACACTCGTCAGGCATTCGTGCCTTTTTGTCAGCTTCTTAGACAGGTGTGTACTTTTTTCTTGTACCTATCTGCCTGAAATAAACATTCATTAATTCATTCATTCATGTCACGTCAAGCTCACACTACCACCAGAGCAACGGACTCGCCGAAACTGCGGTGAAGATCATCAAGTGTTCATTGAAAAAGTCTCCGGACCCATACCTGACCCTCCTATCCTACAGGTCGACACCGCTAAAAAACGCCTACAGCCCCTCTGAACTACGGATGGGGAGGCGGTAAGGACAAAGCTTCCCTTCACTTCCGGAATGCCGGTTCCCCGCTTGCCAGACGCCACCAAGCTTCGGAATTTTGAAGAATACTGTGCGCAGCAGCGTCGATACTACGACAAGCGACATGGCGTGCGTCAGCTTCTAATTCTTCTCCAGAAGGATGAAGTCTGGGTCACGGACCTGAAGAGGACAGGAAACGTACAAAGGCCCGCAGACGGGCCTCGGTCCTACATCGTGGACACTGGAGACGGCACCGTGCGGCGCAATCGGACCCATCTTGTTCCTTTTCCCAAGTCTGAGAGAGGAGGTGAAGACAACGAGGCATCTATGTACACAGATCCAGAGACAGACGTAGACGAGGCGTCTCTAACGGAAATTCTCTGGGAGAATCACACGCGAGCTGTGTGGACGCCTCTTCGCGCCATCACACCAGAAGTGGACGCTGTGTAATTCCGCCCAAGAGATTCTGCTATGTTTCAGGGGAGATGTTGTTGGCAGTAGCCTAGCCACTACAGGTGTCTAGGCCGAGAACGCGCCTGGCTGCGCAATCGCGTGAGGCACGCTGTACGTGTCGCGCGAGCTCGTTCTAGGCCCAGGCCAGTGTTCGCCTGCCCGGGCAATAAACCGGTCGCTGGTCCTGGTTTTCTCAATTCCACACTTTGCCATGGGTCCCATGAACAATTGGTCGCGTAAATCTGAGAGCTACACCGCACCGCCATCAATAAAGGGCTTGATGGTGTCTATCAATGGCTGCCAGTACAAAGCGGCATTTCAGGCAATTACCGCGCGGACGAGGCCGCGCGAACTGCTTTTCACGAGGGCGATTTTGTGCCCGTCCCCATCAGGAAAGCCGACGCAGCGGATGGGCTTCGAACACTGGCGCGGTAGATCATGCTTTCCTTGTGGAATTCCGCCTAGTTTTCGAATCCGCGCTTTTTATCCCTGAATGCTGACCTGAAAACACGGCTTCCATCAGGCCTACCGCGACGTGAGAAAACTTGGCTTTGTCGCCGGTGGCTTGGTTTCGCACTCACAACCATTTACTGTGATCGACACGGCTGATAACCCTGCATGCAACACCTGTGGCAGCGATAAGACCATATATCATACGCTTTCTGAGTGCCCAGAGTACAGTTATGAAAGACATTCTCTACGCTGTGAATTGGAACACATCGATTCAGGCCCGCTAACGGACGTCAAGATTCTTGGGCACTGGTCACAGTGATCATCGGCGGTGAGGCCTGCTTGGCCCTCCTGCGGTTCTTAAGAATGTCGGGCCTGCGCGGCAGGCTCTGACTTGTCGAAGACTTTTCGCCTTCTGTTTTTATAACTCCCTTTTCTTCCTCACGTTTAAATCATCTCATCCTTTTCGCCCAGCGCAGGATACCAAACTGATTTCATCCACCGGTCAACCTTCCCGCCTTTCCTCTTCCTCCTCCTCCTATGGCAAGAACGATTTACAAACGCATCACATGGGGCCTTGAAAGTCGAAACCTGTATACAGAAATTAAATAGGTTCCGGCAAAACAGCTCGGCGATTAATAATGTCATCGCTCTTGTTTCATCACTTGAAGAGGACCGTCATGCTAGGCGTATTCTGACAGCTGCCTTCCTTGACATGAAGGCTGCTTTTCCCTCTGCCCTCTGTTTTCATCAAGCCATACTGTCTGCCTGGGCCAGCATCTTTTTTTTTTAAAAAATGATTTTTAAGGGTACAATACCCACAATGCTAATGGACGAATAGATGAAGGCTAGTTTCAGGTCTGTCACAATACTGTATTTATAAATGCGGCACGCGAGGACGACACATTGCTCTCATAAAATAAAGTCAGATTCTTAACAGGTTAGGCATACGCAGAAGTACGCGTACACAATACACACATTCTCACAAAAACAAAACAAACAACACACCATAACTTCACATATTCAACAGGAACGTTTTGAATGAATGCACAAATTTTGTTTTCAGTTTAATTTCATCAGGTATGCTAATCCAAACCAAAACACCACTGAACTCTATTAGTCTTTGCCTCTAACCATTGCGACACACTGGTAAGTTGAAATGTTTGGCACTAGACGCTGTAGTTTCCCTTTTAGTTCTTACAAATATGCTATCGAGAATGGGTCATTGATTGGTGAGATTTGCTGAATTGTCGGCGCTACCTTTAAAGTGTATATCAAGTGAAAAGGCAGAATACAGGTTAACTTAAAAGAGTGCTTTGCTAGAGTCAGATGATTTTGAATAAGTAATTATTTTTACCACTCCCTTCTACAATCGAGCCACTGGTTCGAGATATGTAGATACGTGTTACCCCATGACTCTAAGCAAAACATGTTGACTCTAGGGGTAATGGGACTGTAGCCAGCCGCGCGACGTACAAAGGATGTGTACGTGGCTCTGTCATCGAACCGGGGCGACGCTTCGGGAACAGGAGGTGCCTGCAGCGCAACCTGCCGCACCTCGCCCTGACGATTTCGGTCAGCGCTGCCAGCGTCTCAACCTGGGGAATACGGATTCATTGGAGTTCCTCCCGGACAACGGAGTTAATTAGTTCGCGCAGGGCGTCTGCGGGGCCGTCGAGCCACGAAGAAAAGGCTTCGGGCACTATGCTGCGGATGTCCCGATTCTACTGGTGGGCCCATTGTTGGAACATCGCCTCCAAGGTGGTCGCATAGGTAAGAAACCCAGCAAAAGTGCAGGGTGGGCTGCACACGAGGCCTGCGAAGAGCTTCTGCTTAACCCCACACATGAGATGGCGAAACTGCTTCTCCTTCATGCCTCCATGCATATATCAACCATGTATCTCCTGCATGCAATTGCATGTATCAATATTATCCAGATTATGACATTTCGCTTCAATGCTAATGTTGTCATAATGAGCTAAACTGAAATATCACTCTGCAGGAAGATCCTAAGAATGCCTTTTCTCCCTCTTACCGCTAACTCATCGATAGGCTTTTTCCTCCGTAGTTTCCTTCGTTTTCTCTTTAAGTATACGCTAATTCGAGATTTCACCATCCTGTGGTCAGTATAACTCACCTTGTGGAGAACCTTCACGCCGTGCACAATGCCAGGACACGCGCTCATTATGAAGTCCATTTCGTATTTTAGAGTTGCAATTCCGGCTCTTTCGTGCCCACTTTCTCTTTTATAGTTAGTGGACCATTCGGGATTACAGCGCAGTAGACACACGGGCAAGGAAAGGAAAGGTCGCAAACGCAGGCACTGACTAACAAGTCCGTTTGTTGCCTGGAACAGGCTTTTATAGGCACCAGGCTCCTAATAACACACAAATTCTCGCATCCCTGGCACAATTAGCTGCCCCGCTCTCCTCCCCCCCAACTCTAATCATCCACGCTGTCCCTGGCGCTAAAGCGTGCCTGCTAAGGTATTCCGAGTTATGGACGATATGCAAATTAGGTCCATCTGTGCACTATATGAAAATTTTTGTAGCATTCCTAAACTTATCCACTACTCGCCTACTTCCTGGCAGCCCGCCTGCTCCTTGCTTCCATTTTCAATGAAGTCACCGATCAGTACAGTGTACTGCATTCTCACTTTACTCAATGCCGATTTCATATCGTAATAGAAGCTTTTGACGGTCCTGTCATCATTACTAGATGTAAACCTGTACCACTTTGTATTTGAGCCTCTTATTATGCGTAATTAAGGTAACTGCCATCCGCTCCTGAATTGTAAAGAAAAGTTCCAGGGGTCCACTTAAGTCTGCTTAGGTGCAGTAATGCGAAAACATTTCTCTTCCTGCTGCCGAGTATATTGCTGCGTGTTCATTTCTTTATGCCTTTCTTAATAGTACCCTAACCAGAACACTACACTGTTTGCATTGGTGCCTACCATATATTGTCCCGTGGGCCACATCAGCCTTTTGAATCTCTTGGCTCTTTTCCGTCTAGTCTTATGCTTGTGCTTTTCTGCTCCTGTTATGTCCCTGCCTCCATTGCTGCAAGCTCTGGCGGTATTAAATTCGAAAAAGCGGTTATCAGTTTTATGCGCTCCCCAACTCCTTGTTGTATGCGTCCTGGCCTTCACAGTACGGGAATAAATTAATTTCTTCCTTGTATCTAGGGTCCGTAAGTTTACTGTCATGTTTGTTCTCCTTCACCTTTTCGGCTCATGGTGCCACTTAGTTGTCTCTTAATTGTCCTGCATTACCAGCTGGAGTGACTAGGCCCAAAACGCATGTTCAGGCTTCGTGTGACTTGTACTAGGTAATAAGTGCGTAGACATGAGCATTAAAGTAACAGTTTCTTGTGTCACATAAATGAAGCCGCCACCGTGGCTCTGAGGTTATGGTGCTTTGCAGCTGACTCGAAAGACACGGGTTCAATCCCGGCCGCGGCGCTAGAGGCCCGTGTACTGTGTCATGACAGTTCACGGTTGACAACCCAAGGTGCTCGAAATTATCCGGAGCTCTCCACTACGGAGTCCCTGATGGCTTGAGTCGCTCTGGGACAATAACGTGATGTTGTGTTAGGTGCATAACTGTTATCGCACAAAGAAATTGCAGGACGCTGCCTGACTCGTGTTGCTTGTGTGGACAGCAAGGGAAGTGAGGCGGTTTGTGAGTGCTCAAAACAAATTTTCCTCCACCTCACAGATTGTACGCGCGATGAAAGTGCACACAACAGTCTGCGTCACCCTTATGTAGAGTAATAATAATAATAATAATAATTGGTTTTTGGTGGAAAGGAAATGGCGCAGTATCTGTCTCATATATCTTAGGATGCCTGAACCGCGCCGTAAGGAAAGGGATAAAGGAGGGAGTGAAAGAAGAAAGGAAGAAGAGGTGCCGTAGTGGAGGGCTTCGGAATAATTTCGACCACCTGGGGATCTTTAACGTGCACTGACATCGCACAGCACACGGGCGCCTTAGCGTTTTTCCTCCATAAAAACGCTCAGACGGTTCACTTCCCTGCATACAAATCCAGATCTTGTCGCAGCCCCCCCGGGTCCAGCCGCAACACTTGAGCGGAAGTAGTGAAAGATAGAACTGAAAACAAATTAGACACGAGCACTTTGCAAAGAAACTAGGCGCTGCTCTCTAATTTCAGTTTTTGTTACCAAGTATGCACTGCTCGAGCGCTCTACACAAGGATGACGCCGGCTGTACAGTGTAGCTGCCTCTTTATAGATTTCCTAAGTGCCATGCGTTCATTTGAAAAAGTTGAAAAAGATTAATGCCTTTCGACAAAGGAAAAGCAAGCAAAATTATTGACAGCATTTTTCATCTTTGTAACTAATGCGGCGCTTTTGTGGCGAAGCTACGCTTCAATCACGTTTTCGTCGACAAAGTTCGTTATGTTTAGAACACTTCTTCGTATACCCTTGAAAAGACCCGTAGCTTCTCCACTAGACCTACTGGCTCGCCGTCTGCCGCCTCACCACTGCCATCATCACTGTCATCGTATGGCGCTGCCCCGTAACTGCCAAAAATGCGCACATGAAAAGTTATCTGTTTTGAACATTAACGCTAGATGTATAACAAATAAATAGCAGATTTGTTTCTCTTATCATTTCCTATTCCCCTCATGTTATGGGCATCACGGAAACGTGGCTGCACGTTGGCACTCATGACTCCGAATTTACGCCTTTTGGCTACGTGGCTGTGAGGGCATACAGGCAATATGGCAAGGGGAGGGTGTTGCGCTTCTATTTCGCTTTGAAGTGAAGCTTTACCCGCCCCTCCAGAAGTCGAATCCATTTGGTGCAAACTATTTCTTAGCAAGCAGTCCATTGTAGTTGGTATTATTTACCGTCCTCCTGGTTCTTCTGTCCCAACATTCCACAGCCAAAACGATTATTTAAACACTCAAAAGTTCAACTTGTCCAATTTAATTTTGATGGGCGATTTCAACGCTCTAGGCATCCATTTGACCACGCTTTCTTTTTCTTCTCGGGAAACCAGTATCTGCCATGAGTTGATAAACATTTCCTTATTCTTCGGCATTAAACAAATAGTTGACGAAGCTACGATGGATGATTCGCTTCTTGACTTGATTTCTGCAACATCCAATTTTTGTCGAACAGGTAGCGAATATTACGCCGTCGTGGCCATTTCAGACCATAAGGCGGTGGTTGCTTCGTTAAACCGTTCCGTTTGTGTACCACGTTACACTTTCACTACATTTCCTGACTTCAATCTTGCCGACGACGTTGCTATCACTAACACTTGCTGATGCCTTCGAACCGTTTCTCACGCTTAGCCACAGTAGTGTTGACATTTTAGTCGGGTACTTTGCAAACATCGTTAAAAACTGCATACAGCGTTTTGTTCTTTTCAGAACAAAGAAGAACAATCCCAAGGCCCCTTGGATGTCTCGTGAAATCTTGCATGCATCACGCCGTGTCCGCCGCCCGAGGTGCACAAAACGCTTCAACGATCCCCTCAGCATTGTCAGGTTCAACAGAGCAAAGGACGAACTTCGATCAATAACTAGTCTGGCGAAAGATCGTTTTTTCAACTGCCAGCTTGGTAGTCTTCTTAAAAGCAATCCCCGTAAATTTGGGCAAACAGTCGGCATCTTGATCTTTCATCATCCGTAACGAAGCTACTAAAGATTCAGTTAAATATCTAATGCTTTCAACGCCAACTTCCAATCCGTATTTTTATCTGACACTCACAAAGTTTCAGCCTTTGATCCTCCTGACGTGTCAAACTCAATTGGTGATGTCATATTTAGTGAAGAGGGTGTGCTTAACCTGATACCGAAATTGGACACAAAAAATCAACTGAGCCTGATGGTATACCAAACTAATTTTTTGTTCGCTGTTTATTATGAACTTCTCGATATCTAACCATCATCTATCGAGAGTCGCTAACCTCTGGTGCGGTACCATCGTCCTGGAAGATAACAAATGTGCTTCCATTGTTCAAACCTGCTAACAAACAGCTTCTATCTAATTACATGCTAATCTCATTAACATCGTATTCGTGTAAAATATTGGAACACATAATTCACAAACATATAGTAGAATTCCTGGAATCTAACAATGTCCTCTCAAATTTTCAGCATGGATTTAGCCAATGTTTCAGCACCGTAACACAGCTAATTGAATTTGTGCCTGACCTTTCCTCCAGCCTCAATATTGGAGCCCAGGTGGACGCCATATTTATGGATTCCTCAAGCTTTTGATACTGTACTACATTCTAATCTCCTGTGCAAACTAAACGCCATTCTAAACAATCTTTGGTTGATGAATTGGATTGCTAGTTTTCTTTCTCACCGCTCACAGTTCATGTTTTCTATAATTCTACTAATTCCTCTCCTGTCGAATTATTATCTAGCGTTCCCCAAGGGTCAGTGCTTGGCCCTTTGTTATTCCATATATACACCAGTGACTTACCTCACCATGTCACATCACAAATACACCTGTATGCTGACGACAGTGTATTATATTAAGCAATTAACACACCAGATCACCCCTTGCAACTAAACACCTTATTTACTAGTTTCTGCACCTGGTTTAATACATGACAAATTAAAATTAATTTTACTAAAACTGTGGTGATTTCTTTCACTAATTGAACGTTCCTTCACTGTTTAATTGTGACTTCAATAGTTGGCCATTGCATAGGACTTTCTAATATAAGTATCTTGGCGTTATATTGACCACTAACATGTCCTAGGCAAAACATAATAATTTCATTTGTACTAAAGCACTACAAACACTTGGGTATTTTAGGAGAACGTTAGCTAATGCACCAAAAGAAACTAAGCTTTTAAAGTACAAATCCTTAATTCGTCCCGTAATTGAATACGCGTCTTCAGTCTGCAATCTTCATAAACAATGTGAAACTGACCAAGTCGATAGGATCCAAAGGAAAGCCATCAGGTTCATATACCGTCGGTATGATCGCCATTTTTCACCTTCTTGTGCCTTGTCCGCTTTGAATCTAACCCCGTTGTCCGTTCGCCGTAAGATGAATTCACTGAAGTTCTTGCACTCCGTCGTCCATTCACTTTATCATGTCACATCTAATGTCTTACTCCTGATATTCTTCGATAAACCATGACTGATCAAGCCTTCATATTAAGCTATACTTAACCGCATCGGTAGCCAAGTGATTGAGCATCCGCCTCGCATGCGGGAGGTGCGCGTTTCGATCCCCAGTGCCGCCGGGTACCCACTGGTGATACAATGGGTACAAGCTTTCCCCTGGTCTGGTGCTCGGCCTATTTAGGGCGAAATGCTTGGGAAATTGGTCTTTGACCCTACCTTGAGTCATGGAAAATACCTTGTTCCATGGCGCTCTCTGGCCGTACATGCCCTTGCGCCATATAAAGCCATCATCATCATCATTAAGCCATACTTCGCCCGTGCTAACAATTTCAAAGACAGCTTTCTTCCTCGTAATATTTAACATTGGAACTTATTCCTGGCATAACGCGGTCTCTTCTATTAAACACATTTTTAACAGCTATTTGTGCCCCATGATGTTTAATTTGTGTTTTGTTCATTGTGCATTGCTTTAATTTATTGTACAGCCTATCACATTGTTCGCGCTATGTATTCAAGCAGGTAATGCGTAACCTTTTTTCTGTATATGTGTGTTGTACACTACAGTTTTTTTCACAAATTGTTTGCCATACTCCTGCAATAGCCCCAATAAAGGCTGCAATATGTAAAAATAAAATAAATAAATAAATGTACCACGTACACCACAAAAGTGCACGCATGCATGCATGCAGGCTCACGAAGGAAAATATGAGTACATCACTCCGTTTTGTGAGGGTACGCCATATTCAGATTACGTTTTCGGGGGACTTTTCGCTTTGCTTATTATTGTTTTTCACTAACGCCCGAAAAGAAACTTTTTTTCCTCCTTTGCATATTAGAGTTCACTATAAGAGATACGCACTGGGTGCGTTCTCTTGCACAATATTTACTCCGATATTAGTGTTTCGCAGTTTCCTTTCGTGCGCGGGTGCATGCGAACTTGACCAATAATAGAGTCTGGCTCAATGCATTGCCTAAAATGTAGTACCCCCTTTGACAAAAGTAACCGAACAACAAGTTTTTTGCTTCTCAGCGGTATAACGGAGCCTTTGCGGCAACCCTAAAGACCGAAAGGTGTCACAACGTGACAAAAATGGTTCATCTTACTTTACACAGATTCAGAGCTTAAGGGTTGCTGTAAGTGCTTCCCTACGCGGCTAAGAACCAAACCACCGCTGCCCAGTTACTTTTCGCAAAGACGGTAGACACCGGCTCGCCTTGCTTAGTATGCATTTCAGCGCGAAACACATCGTGGCGGCCTTCCACGCACGCACGCACGCACGCACGCACGCACGCGCACGCACGCACGCGCGCGCGCACACACACACACACACACACACACACACACACACACACACACACACACACACACACACACACACACACACACACACACACACGCACGCACGCACGCACGCACGCACGCACGCACACACACACACACACACACACACACACACACACACACACACACACACACTAGTCCGCTCCACCGCCCTCTTCGCTAAAGCCGATACGTAGCGATTCAAATCTTGCTGATCTCACTCTTGCTGATCTCACGGTAGCTGACGCGGCGCTAAGGAAACAGTGGGTTTCCGTAGCCAGTTGCCAATGCTGAGAAGAATGCGGGCATTGTATCGGACAGGGACTGCTGGCCTACGAGGATTTGGCCACCGCTTGGGGCGCCTTTTCACCAGTGACGACACCACTCCAAAAATCTGGATGTCGGCTGCTTCCTTTTCTGCCCCGGACGAGATGACTTTTTTTCGCCAAGAAAAGTGCCTTAGACATCTTAGTTCCTGCATTCAACGGTGGCTGGTAAGCGAATGTGCGAAGCTGCGTTTGATCCTTATGAGGATCAATGCCACAAAGCCATCATGCCGGCCAAAGTTTTCGCTTTCCGCTCCTATTCAAAGCGTACGCCATTACGAGCATACGGGCGCCGTTCCTGATGTTCGCCAGCTTCTCTGCGCAACAGTAGACACGCGTGTGACGCTGCTCGCTCGACGCGCATGCACTGAAGGCTGCAACGCAGAGGCTGAGCGCAATATTCCAGAGTGGCGTTCTTTTCTGTGCTTGGCGCGAATAGTAGCTGACGACGGCATTTCTTTCTAGATCAGTTTTTCCTTTTTTCCATTTCACGTAATCATATTCTACGGGTACGTGACCTAGCGCCGCCTTGATGTGCACTTCACGCGTAAGTGACAATTTGAACAAAATAGCGAATTGTCGAGAATAGAGCTCCAGGTGAACGTTTCTTCCTCATGCTTACGGCCACTGATACCAGGAGCGGTTAATTGTAGCCCACCGCATCTAATATTGGATGAATGTGTGATTATCGGTAAAGGACGAGGCCCCACGTCCGTACATCCGTCATGCCAAGGACCCGTGTGTTAGTACACCGTCTATATATGTCTTTCTTTGAAAGAATGGAAGTTCTTAAACGCAGTTGGGCATGCGTGGTTATCGGTCACTTGGCTGGAATGTTCCACTTTTCCCATCATTATATCTTAGCGTTTAACTCCTTGCTTTGGGGTTTTCGATGCCAAAACCTTAAAACCAGTCTGATATTAAAAGTGGGCGAAAAGCCCCAAAACAAAAAGTTTGGGGTTTTTGGCCCACTTTTAGTATCAGACTGGTTTCAACACTTGAAGGCCCTCAACACCTCTCAGATTCCCGGCATTAAAGATTTTATGGTCTTTAGGGCCGCTTTAAATTCACCTTTTATTAGATTTTAATGTTTCATTTCTTGAAGGCCCTCTACACCTCCACACTTTCACAGCTCTCAGTTTATATACTTTTTAGCCTCATTTTGGCACCTGTTACTTCACCTTCCATCAGCGTTTTTCGGTTGTTCGGGCGACGGCCCTCAACTTCCTCTTTCCTTTAAGAGATCACCTGTAAGGTCTTTTAATTCTTACATTTCTTCTTCACCGTCGTTTATGGAATAAAAAGGTTAATTTCTGTCATCCGCAAGCCATGGATTATGGAGTAATCTCCTTAGCTTTGTAATTGTCACTTCTAGGAATTCAACTCTTGCTACCACTCTATCAATGATGGGTAAGGTAAACTAACTCTTTATTTCAGTGTCAAATCTGAACAATTAGCGAGACGGCAGGCTGTAGTGGGAAGCTCCGACTTGCTTCAGCGGGTTCGAGGTTTTTTATCTTGCGCGGAAATTTCAGCAGAGAGGGGCTCGAACAGAGACCAAACAGCCGTATTTTAGTTGGCCACATGAATAACTGAATGCTGTGATCATCGAGTAACCATGATAAATGGTTAAGAAACTGGCGTTCAAAAAAAACTGTGGATTCACCAAATTTACCATTGTCCAACGTACCATATTCGTCAGCACTCGCCTCCTGCTACTAGTGACAGAACCGCTAAGCAGACTTCCGTTTTCATCACAGGCGCCTGAACTTAAGATAAAAAGGGCACGATAAAAAAAATCCGTTACAGCTTGCCAGCTGCAGTGCAAACGCAACACGTTCGAGCCAAGCGCTAATATCGCTCCCCGACGGAGGCTGAACGCATAAGCAGGGCCCTTGTCTCGGGCCGCACTCGTGTGGCGCCCTTATCTCGGGCCACCTGCCGTTCTTCCCAGCTAACGGAGGGCTCCCTGAGGGCGTCGTGGTCCTACCGGCGCCCGCGATTCGAGTGGAGGGACACGTCAGGCGCGGCTGTTGCCCACGGCGTCCACTCGACGGGCAACACATAAAAGCTGGCCAGCGCTGCTCACACATCTGGACTGCTCAATGACTCCGGATGGAAATCACCACGCTCAAATCGACCCCACAGATCGCGGCTGGGCTGCGCATCAACGTTAGGCTTCTGGATGAGCGTGTATGGCGAAGTAAGTACTGCACTATTCTCCTGAGGAACTGCATCCTAGTCATACGCATCATAGAAGCTAGGTTTCAGTCGCGCTTCCTACTGCGTATTTTCTATCTTCCGGACTTACACACTTATACGTACAGACTGCGTAACACTCGAGTAGAGCACTTGCGCAGTTTCCAGCAAGTGGCATATAGAGAAATCATAGAATATCCTATGACTCCAAAACATTGTGCCCATGATCACCTAATCTGCATGTTTTTGTGGCCCTAGCTTCGTGCAAATATTTTCTCTAAAATATAGATGCTCCGGCTAGGTAACGTTTTGTTAGAACTACGCGTCACTTGAGCTCTCTATATATCAAGAGCTCTCTATGTTCTCTATATCAAGTGGCATATACAGAAATCATTATATATCCTATGACTCCAAAACATTGTGCCCGTGATCGCCTAATTTGCATGTTTTTGTGGCCCTAGCTTCGTGCAAACATTTTGTCTAAAACAGAGATGCTCCGGCTAGGTAGCGTTTTGTTAGAACTACGCGTCACTTGACCTCTCGACGCAAGTGTGACGTGGAATTTACGGGGTGATATTTTACTCGTGCTTTCTGAGTTCTTTTCTTTTGCAACTGCTTGAACATAATTACGTGCACATTTGCAACTTTCATGGAGCTCAGAATTATATTGCCTATCCTTTCAGAATAGAGGTAATCTTTCAAGCGCTCCGGCATGTTTGTGGCCATACAACAAAGCGCGCACATTTAAAATCTTGCTTATAATTCGTGGTAAAGCTTAAATATAGACTTCCTAAGAGTACCCCTTGACATTACCGTTTTTGTCCGGCTCCTAGAAAGCAGCGTTATTATTTCTGATTACCTTGACTTACCTGATTACCTTGACTCTTTAACCACATGTCGATCAGAATAGCGTCAAACGCACTACTAATCATGTCAGTATGTCTGTAAAAATTCTGTGAAGAAGCTCCAGAATTATTCTCTGATGTAGACCGCTAGACAAAACGGTAATTTCAGCTAAGTTGTAAACAAAGAAGCCCTTGTTTCAGGCTCACGCGCTAACATAAATGATGTTAAGTTTTCTCGCCCCAAAAGAAAAAAAAAGAAAATTTTGATTGCAGGAGTCACGAAACATCCTCGTATGATTCAGATAGAAACTATACAGTTAACTGGTATTCATTTTGCTCCTTCTGCAAACTGAGTAGGCATCGCAAGCGTTACTTCATTCTGATAGCTGCGGTTGTCAACAGCCTCTCTACAGCCTCAATAGCAAAAAATCCAGCAAGAAGTTAAAGTGACAGATATGTGCAGAGTGAATGCACACGTTTCCTCTAGAAAGGGAAGCGAGGGCACAGCGGCTCAATGCAAACTGCCCGTTGCTTACTTTGGTGCCTTCCTTTCCTGATAAAAGGCTATATGACATCCAATTTCAAGGTTGAACTGGCTGGTTATAAGAAGTCAATCTGAATTCAACCATGTATGCTATTAAATTTAAATTCCCGGTCTGAAACTATACGGAGTGCCAGGTGGCAAATATAAATGCGAGGTACTTTGCGTTTTGTTTACATAGCAGTAAGAAAACGTGTTAGACATGAAGTAAGCCAAGGTTATTTGGCAAGTTGCACAATGTTAACAGTAGTGGTGAAGTTTCACCTGTTTTCCATGCCAGCTTACGAATAATTTAGCAACGGACTAAATATTAGGCGATGAAAACAAGAGACTCATGAGAATGGCTTTCACAAAAAGACTCAAGACTGGCTTTCACATTTTGTCCTCGTATTTTGCCATAAACTCTTCTGCGGTCAAAAGAAATAGCCCCCAAGTTGTACAGGAATACAAGCAACTCGCATTTTTTCCTGCAGTTACAGCGTGCGCCTCGTATAAAATAGCTAGCTGCTTTTCACCTTAGCCAGGAACCCAACGGCTGACAAAGAATAGCTTCAGTTCAAAATGCGATTTCTTAGCGCACACAAAATATGCAAAAACGCTCGATCCGCAACCACTGCTAAACATCAGCCCTCAGAACACATGCCGCAGGTATACTGCAAGAGGTATGTAGTGAAGCTTGTTTTTTTTTTATTCTATCAGAATAATGTGCGCAGCGGCTCACAAAAATCACTTTTCTTACAACTTGCGACGTTGACTAAGAGATTTTTTCCTTATTTGTACTGAGGACAAATCGTTGGCCTCACTTACTGGCGGTGGCACTTCCATGTAGACAGAAATGCAAACTCGCTTTTGTGCTGATATTTCGGTGCAGGAAAAGAATCGCAGATGTCGAGATCCTTCGGCACCATTCCACTACTACGTCCCACTATAGCCGGTGCTACCTCTTTGGCATAAAAACCTCGTATATTATGATATCTCTGAAACACCACTAAACCTGATCTAGTGACAAGGGTATCGTTAGAGCAGGTTATCGGGTAAGCAGAGAGGACTGGCACAGTTTAACGATTTACAAAAAAATTTGCTCTGGCCCTTTATAATAAAGAAATTGTAGGGTTTTATGGTATTTAAACCGAGTAGACACGTGAAAGCATGTGCTTAGCCTGACTGGTTCATGGCTTTGCTTTGCTGGGTCGTGCGCACGACTGGCAACGGCATTAGACTCAGGTTAAGCTCTGATCTGATGTGATGGCGACGCCGCAGGTTCAAATTCCAGTAGCAACAATATTTTATTTATTCAAGGTCGACATCAAGGCTCCAGCAATGGCCCGGCTTTTTCAACTTTTCTTGTGAAGTAAAGTTTTCTCTATAAAACTTCACTCTCTCCCAAGGTCGAGAGAAGACATAAGCATGAAATGCCTTTCAGTAGCGGCGTAACACATTCTGAAGAGTGAACCATGTATCAACGCATGGTCTATCCTCGGGAAAACGCAACCATATTCGCCCGCAGCATCGTTCGGGCGGCAGAGTGCAACGTCCAACACAGCTACCTTCCGCCACCGACACTGTTTGCTATGGTTTCCGCGCCGCGCCGAAGACTGGAGCCAAGGGTCAGCACTAGATGGCGTGCCTCAATGGCCGTGCCTCCGGTCGAGATGAGTTGCCTGCTGGCGGGTGAATTCCGGAACGCGCGCGACTCTCTGGCTGTGCTCACGTCACAAGGACTGCGCGTGCGCAGCTCGGGCAGCAGGACACAACGTGAGCTCCTTTCGCCGCGCGCTGGGTTCGCACAGCACGTGATTAGGAACGGGCGTTTGTGGGCGCATGCGCTGCTCTGGAGGAAGCGCAGCGCGTAGGTATCAAGAGGTGACTGAAAGTTTCGCCTTTAGGGTCGTCTCCGTGCTCTCGCTTCGGCTAGGCACCGTGCTCCCCCTCCACTCTGACGCCGCGGCCGCCAGCGGCGGGCCGGCAACAGAACTTCCATGCCTAAAATGAAATAATAACAATGAGACCTATTGAAAGCCATAGAAGATCAATTTTCATGTTGTAATCCCGTGAATCTTTGTGCCTACTTTTTTGTATAAGTCACAGCTGTAAAATACCCTTACTGAAGTTCTTAAGGTAATAAACGAAACTGAACGATGCAGACTGCGACACTCATCGTACTAGTTTGGGCGACGATAACCCCATTCAGGGATCCTTGCTCAAAGAGCCTGAGGAGTATGGTGCTGCAACCGTTTTGAGTCGCTGATTTCATCTTCGTGACCCGGAACAACATGAGTACGACGGCGAAACTTTAACAGCATCACTATAAGGACGCACGCTTCGGGATAATGAATAATTGGTAACTAAAGATATCATTGTGCATAGAAACGTTGCCAACAATGCTATTGAGCAACAGCTGCGTGAACCAACTCAGTGGGATTAATCTCTGAAAGGTAATTTCTTATCATCCTTGATTGCGGACGGACGACATAATTGTCATTAATGGTCAGTTCACGAAATATGACACCCATCTAAACACATCCTTAAAGGACTATTTACTGCGCTGGTTCTGAGAATAAATAACTTATTTTACCTACACATAAAATTAATTCGCCTTCTTATTAAAGTTGGGTTTTGCTCTTTGTCCAAACATACTGATGAAATAGTCTACGTTACATCCACGTATTACGTCTTCTCAATACAGCTTAGCAACATTAGTTAGTACAGCTTAGTATGTTTAGCCCAACGTCATGCTTTAGACTAGGAATATGGAAAATAAGAGCTGAGCGACATTCAGAGCTATCACTGCGACAGGGTTCGAGCATGCTTTTTGTACATTTGCATGGTCTCACTAATCATTAACGCACTCTGAACTTCGAAGTAAACAGCTCGCATGACTTCTAGACGACGAGAGTAAACTAACGAGTGCGAAAGGCGAACAACCATTGATGCATATTCAGGCTGCAGCATAAAGCAGGCAGGTATGAGTAGTTTCATTCATATAATTTTTTTTTTGGTTTGTAAAGAAACCGGCAAATGATGACGTAGGGCCTTCCCAAAACAGCTTCCGGATGCCTAGGTGCGGGTTTTGATGTTCTGGCAGTGCAGACGCTACAGTATTTGTGGCCCTTCTTTCGGCAATCATAACGAGCTTCAGACAGCCAGACAGCCATGCTCACCGCAGATTGAGGAACAGAAAACGGGCCTGAAATCATGCTGTGTGCGAATCACTACCGTCAGCAAGGAGTACGGAATAGTCGGGAAACGGTTTCCACGTTTAGGGAAAGTTCTAATATCACGACGTAGAAGGCGTGGTTGTAGTCTTGCCGGCTACATTTTCACTAAAAGCAGGTTATTCCCTGCAAGTTAAACGCTCTCTTCAGTTGTCATACTATCACGTGTTGAATTCCCCAATTAAAAGGCCTCGCTGCACTCCACGAAAAAAGGAAGTAACAGGGGACGAGAGGTTAGTCTTTTTGGGAACTAAATGACCTGCCACTGACATTCATCCTTTTCGCGAATACCTGCAAAGGGTCTAACTGTTAGAACATTTGCAGGTATTCAAACCCAGTGCCTAACGTTAGATGGCGCTGACTTGCTGCGCAGAGCGCCTTCGGAGCCTTCTAGACACGGCTGCTCACCACCGTACATATTTTAGCCTGAGCCAAACAAAAACCTTGTCTTTGGCGCTCTTTGGTCTTAGATATCCTTGCGCCAAAAAAAAACCACCCGGCATGATCACCAGCCGCGTTTTCAAAATTATAAAAACTGATATGGATATTTCTTACGGTAGGCTACACGCCTCTCAATAATTAAGGAGCCTAACTGTAATAGCTAAAAAGTTAATTATGCAATATTAGTTAACCAGCCTGCTAGTTAGCACGCCTTCGCTCTATTCTGATGTACTTCGGCGCTGACAATGCTACGCCGAAAAAAGCGCCCTTCAAACTGAAAAAGCCAATTTTTAAAAATTGTGCAAAGTTTTAGATGAAACACCCTGTATATACTAATCCTTCCCTATAGTCAGTATCCTGTTTCATGGTGGTTTGTTAATAGTTTAGGGCGCGATGCTTTTTAATCAATAAAAGCAAAACTGAGCAATTTCCGCTCGCCTCTCACGTCGCAAATCTATTTCAAGTTTTATCTATAACGATGGCTATATGTTTTACAGCGTTCGACTGCACCGTCCAAGGCCGCAGGATTGAATCGCGGAAGTGGTCCTCACATTTTGATGAAGGTGAAATTCAAAATGCTTGTGCGCGGTGAGATGTCGGTCGACGCTGCAGAATTTCAGGTGACCAAAATGAAACCCAAGCCGTCCACTAAATCTTATCCCACAGCGTATATGCAGCTTCGGAACGGTAAACCCTCACATGCCACAACCTCTACTTGTATTTGAAGGTGTGCAGCTGCTCTTCGTAACAATTAATGGTACATTCGTTGCGATGATTGGCTTGGCAACGACGAGCAGAATATCTTCTGCGGCGCGAGAAGCTGCGTGCGGCCTGTTCTGTACACAACTTAGTACCGCATGACATGGACAGAGGAGATTAATTTTTCTATATCTTCAATCAAAATGAGACTATTTTTTTTCTAGCTTCAATCGAGAAAGCTCGGCAAGTTTAGCAAGTTAAAGCGCATGTATGCAGTTCCATGCCTAGCTTTTGAAACGATGGCCGCGGTGCGTTCTGCATCCGTGAAAGCTGTGGTTAAGTCCACTGGGGGCTTCGGTAACCGCAGAAGCTGGACGTGCTGTGCAATGTATTGCCTTTGTCTTCTCTGCTGCTCTTGTCTTGTCAGAGTGCTGTGCAATGTGTAGCTCTTGTGCTGCTCTTGCTGCTTCATTCACCCAATTATAAATTCACTATACACAATATCTTTTAGCAGGTCACCCTATAAGTGCGTGGGTGTTTTATGAGCAGTATACTGTTCACCACGCTTTTTTATAGCCCAATACCCTTTTGAAAAATATGTACAGGTTTGAATAGGAGACAAATAGGATTATGGCACATATCGTTTAACACTATAGGATCAAGCTTCCAAAGCGAATCAGCCGTTGAGTGACTCCTTAGTGGAGGGCTCCGTATAACTACCATTACCCGTGGTTAATTACCATGCACTTACATCACACAGTGCATGCTAGTCGTGGGTTCGAACCCGCCCACTACGGTAGCACTTCGATGGAGGAAAAATGTGAAAATTCCGTGTACTGTGCATTGTTAGTGCCCGTTAAGAACCCCAGGTGGTCGAAATTATCCGGAGCCCTCCACTACGGCGTCCTTCATAGACTGAGCCGCGTTGGGACGTCCATCCTATAAAGCCAAACCAAATGTGCCATAATCCTATTTGCTGACCCGTTCAAACCTATATACATTTTTCTGTAGGGTAAATACTTATATTGCAGGAAATATTCATTTTTATTGGTATTCTTTCAATGTAAGGACCATATCGCATCGTTTACTTCACCTAACACTTATTTTTTTCCTCTTCCTACTCAGATGAGTGTAGCAGAGAGCACGAAGAGGAGTTCATCTTCTAGTGATGCAAGCCCTAAGTGCATCGAGGGCCAAGCGAACATGGGCGTGATGCCGTGCTGCTTGCGTGGCCGTTACGCAGGAATTATGCTTGTGTTCGCGGGGCTCCTGATGGCTTCATTTCCGGCAAAAAGGCGAGAACATCACTAAACCGAAGTCACTTAATGTTCCGGCTGACCCAACCAGCCGGGGCAACAAAACAACCTTAAGTGCAGTGGCCGGAGCTTCAGGACAATTTCTCTTCATATCAGCAAGCAAAAAGCCTCAAAAACGCAAGACAATGTATTTGTAAGTGACGACCTTTTTTCTTTGACGTCGCATAAATTGTCAACAAAAAAAATACCTATCTTCTTTCTTAAATCAATGTGTTGAACTTGACTTCTAGCTCCAGCCACTGATGCGCGAGTGAATGTGTACAATAAAAATGAAAAAAAAACACCCTTAATGTGCCACACCACTGTGCATCAACACAAACGTCATGAAATAAAGAACTACACTATCGCAGCACAACAATCCTCCGCAGTTATGACTTTCAAGATTAGAACATGACAGGGATTACGATGAATTGGCATGAGCACAGGGGAAGAACTCGGGATCCCAAGGCCTGCTGTGGGCGCTGCGAGCCCACCACAAGCTGTGATAATTTTTTTTTTCAGGACTGCTAAGGACCAGCGCAGAGCTGCTACCAACGCTATATATTTCGGTGAGACTTCACTGACAGAATGACAGTACTTCGATGCAATGCACTAATTTCGTACCATCAGTTCATGTTGTGCGAAACAGCATGGCATGCGCAGTTTTATAAACTACGGCTGCGCACGCAGATTGGCTTTAAGGGAGCTTCATCCTGCCTGTGCATATATTCCCCACACTGACAGCAGCGAAAAAAAAAACCAAAGGTCTCATAAAGAATGAATATGTGCACTTACCGCTCCAAGTGCTTACTTACGCGCGCTGCTAGAGCGTTTCGAAGTATTTCCATCGAAAACCACCTAAGTGTACATACTATATTACCCTTGCTAAAATGCATGAAGGTTACTATTTTTCAGATTGAAAAAGTGCTATTTTCCACCTACTATATAGCGCGAAATAGCAGTTTTTCTTGTTCGTATTTTATTTTTAAGCTAGTGATCGATGGTACGTCCCAACTGTGTCAAACAGGGCCGCAAACGCCAATTCCCCGTTGTCGTCATGAAGTGGTTTTATTTCAAGATCACACAGCGCGGAAACAAGAGGGGCGAGTAAAATGGCTTAAGACTCGGTTAGTACATTGTTTATGCTGTCTGAATGTGTTCATATACCATAGCGCCCATTTTATGCGATAGCGTATACAGCTCGTTCCGTCAAAAAGCAGTCGGCGCAGTAGTAATCGACACCGCGTGTCGAAAATAATCGTGGCTTCGTAAAAAAAAGTATCAGGGCAATTTGTGGTTCTAGTTATTGATGAATGATTGGTGTGTTATAGGCGATGACGAGTTAATAAAATCGTTGTAATAAATTGGTTAATTAAAGAACTGAGGAATAAAAAATGAAAAATGCGTTGAAAGGTGTCAAACTGCTCAGAATGGAAAGCCTAAACCACTACGCTATCGCGTAATACCCTTCAGGTGAAGCTTAAGTGTCCTCGCCAATTCTTTTCTCTGCTGATCAAGAATGTGTTCAAAAAGAGCAGTTCAATAATTTAGTTTTTTTTTTTAAGATCGAAAGGAAGAAAGCGCACAACATTCGTCGGCACGTACATTGTGCGGCGAAGGGAACGAAGCTGACGGCACAAAAAATTGTGCATTGTGAGGGTTCACGTCCGAAAACGACATATGAAGCTATGAGGGGTACCTTAAGACCACCAGGTTTCATTAACCTGCTGTGAGATCCCAAAGCACACTGAGTTTCTGTATTTCGTCGCAACAATCTTAGAGCAGTCTACAATCTTCTGATTAACTACAATCTACTAATAAATTCTTCTTAATTATACAGATGTGCACAGACAAAAATCGGAGGTGGTCAGTTATTTCTTGCGGTAAAATTATCCTAGAAAGTTAGCGTTGCGAGATTTTCACCTCCGATTTCCGGACTCAAAACGCATTATGACACACGCATAGCAGCGATGAAACGCGCAAAAATTATCGCTGGTGAGATGCACCTGTACCCTGGCGCATTTTTTTTCCAGCGGCTCAGGCCAACAGAAGAACCTGATAGCGGTTCCTCTTTCAATTTCGGCTAGTGAACTCAAAGAACCCCATATGCAACCCCTGCGTCGTCGGACTGAGTTGGAACCTTAATTTCTCTGAACAGTGCCTGCTAGGAGATTGTAACAATGAAAGGTTCTAAGGTTTCGTGTGAGGTGTTAGTGCTCATGGGACTTTTTAGCCTGTGGAAGAGCCCCACGACAGAGATCACCACGCAGAGCCGCAACGTTCATCGAAGTTCTGAGAGCGGTGTGGTATGGTGCAGGGGGTATAAGCTCCACAGGATGGACCTGCTGCCTGGCTCCCTTTCCTCGATGCGTGCGTGTCTCTGCCGGAATTTTCATGTGCAGGCAAAGTGAAAGTTGGATGCTGGTGTGATTGTGTATGCCTGTTTGCCTGATGCGACCTGGTTAATTCGGACTTGAAGCCAGTCAGTGTGTTCATGGTGGGTGTGCTTCCATGCAAGAAACAAAAATAAAGAGCCGTCGTAGAGAGAAAGAAGAAGACGGGGCGCAGTGAAATCGTCCCGCCTCGCTCTCCACAGGCCTGGATTCGATTCCCGCCTAAACTCAAATTTGCTTTCTGTCACATAAACTTTTTCTAACCATGTTGTTATTTTATTCCACTAAGTAACCACCTCGGTCACCATGGCAACAACTAGGATACAATGTCGTTGCTATATGGAGGCCGCCGTCTTGGATTCTATCCGTGGAATCAGCATAACTCGAAGGCTCGAAACGTGACCAGTAGAGCTAATGCTCTAAAAGAGCTAAAAGTGTGGTGACGCAAAAACACGTGTAACAGCCAAATTTCTCGTTGCTTTAAACTTGAAAACTTTGACGAATTTGATTTGACTTTCAGTTTGTGAAAACTCTTTTGTCTCGCGCTGATTTCCCAGCCGTACACCGAAAAATATTTTGGAGAAGGCTGTCTGATGTATGCTGTGAAATAGTACAGTTCTCAAGATGAGATCACGTCTCAATTTATTACCCAGCCTGACTATTCGCACGAAGACTTGGAACGTTGTAAAATTCGCTTACACAAAACTAGTTGGCTCAGAAATGGATGCTTGATAAATGTAAGCAAGCACGTTGATTTTCGAGGCCTGTAGATTCCATAAAACAATTTAACCTTTGTTGGTATGCTTTTGGAAGAATGGTTCAATGTGCAGCGAAAAACGTAACGCTGGTTTCGGCAGCCTTCAAAGATTAAGCACCACATCTGTACTCTTTCGGTTGGATTTTGTCATCAGATATCCTTGACGTGCAATTTGCGTGAGGCATCTTCACCCTTTTCGAAATGATAGCCACAACACCCCTTTACTCTATTTAATGCAGCACAACCATACGCCAGGAATATGTCATGATATTGTTGCCGATTCTGGCACATTTTGATCCCACGGTCCCTACTGAACTCCGCACAGACGCCTGCGGCTACGGGATTGGAGCAGTGCTGGTACAACGCTCCCGGGATCCAGACCGCGTGGTTGTGTATGCTAGCCGCCTGCTTTCACCTGCCGAGCGAAATTACTCGATTACCGAACGTGAATGCCTCACCCTGGTTTGATATGTACCTAAACTCCGGCCATGCTTGTTCGGGCATGCTTTTTCTGTTGTCACGGACCACCATGCCCTTTGTCGGCTGTCCTCGCTGAAAGACCCTTCCGGGCGTCTTGGCCGCTGGGAGCTACGCCTTCAGGACTATTCGTACAATGTCGTGTACAAGTCTGGACGTCTTCATTAAGATGCCGATTGCCTGTCTCAGAACCCTGTTCAGCCACCTGATCTCAGTGACACTGACGATATCCCTTCCCTGTTCGGCATTTCTGATCTACACAACATCGCCGAGGAGCAGCGCAAGGACCCATATTTGCAAACCATCATCAAGGGCCTCAGCTCTGGAAGCTCTAAACGCTCCCTGCAGCTCTTCGATACCAAAAATGGTATCCTCCATCGCCGCAAGTTCCGTCTTGACGGGCGCTCCCTCCTTCTAGTCATTACCCAGCAGCTGCGCTCTTCTGTTATCGCAGAACTCCATGGCCTGCCTGCAGCTGGACACCTTGGTGTGGCAAGAACTTAAGACCGGATACGGAGCCATTTCTGTTGGCCTGGATTATATCGTACAGTCCGGCGTTACGTCAACACTTGCGACCTCTATCAGCGCAGGAAGAAGCCTTCGGCACCACCTCCTGGTCTTCTGCACCCTAAAGACGTGCCCGTGGAGCCGTTCCACCGCGTAGGGCTCGACCTCCTTGGGCCATTCCCGACCTCGGAATCCGGAAATAGGTGGGTCGCAGTAGCCACCGACTATGCCACTCGGTACGCTATCACCCGTGAATTGCCTAAGAGCTGCGCGACCGATGTCGCTGACTTTCCTTTGCACAATCTTATTCTACAACATGGTGTCCCTCGTCAATTACTCACGAACAGCGGACGCTGTTTCCTGTCCAGAGTTGCTGACGACATCCTGCATTCATGTTCTACCAAGAATAAAATTGCCACAGCATACTACCCGCATACGAACGGGCTAGCCGCGCGTTTGCACCAGACCTTAATAGACATGTTGTCTGTGTACGTCTCCCCCGACCACAAGGACTGAGATCTCACCTTGTCCTATGCAACGTTCGCTTACAACAGCTCCCGGCATGACACAACTGGTTACTCTCCGTTATATCTTTTATATGGGAGACACGCCGTCCTGCATTTGGACACAGTCGTCCCATCAGCTGACCGTTCCGTCACCGCCTACGCCCGTGACGCCATTTTTCAAGCTGCAGACGCTCGCCAAATCGCCCGCAGTCGGTTTCAAGCGTCCCGGGAGGGACAGAAGTCTATGCACGACAATCGCCATCGCCACGTCACCTACAAACCGGGGTCACTCGTTCTTCTGTGGTCGATCCCCTTTCCGCCGCGTCGGTCTCTCTGAGAAACTTCTATCCCCCTACCATGGCCCTTATTGTGTGGTGCGTCAGGTCACCATAGTCACCTTTGAAGTTGCTCCTCATACGCCTTCATCCTCATCATGTAGACCACCCACCGATATTGTTCACGTTATGCGCCTCAAGCCCTACCACGTCGCTCCTCTATCACCGGCCTAACGCCGGGACGGCGCTCGTACCACCGGTGGTGGGTAGGTAGGTAGGCCTCAAACAATGCTGGCACATACCCACTGCGGGAGAGTGGCCAAGACACAGGCGTTTAATTGCTGGATACAGGAAAGTTTTGACGGGAAAATGAGTGCTAATAGCATGTAGGCTGATGACCGGGCGTCATGTTACGACAAAGTGGAAGTGGAAGACGAAGTGACCTCTTGCGTGGAAAGGCGAACGAAGAAGAGGAAGTTATTGTGGCTCCATGTTCGCCTTGGTGCTCCCTGCTAGAAACTCTTCATTCTAAACCCCTAACGCTTGTAAATAAATGTAACTAGTATGTCCCCGTAACAATATTGTCGCTGAGAGATTACTTCACATCCATGGCATAGAAAAATAAATAAAACAAGTTACGCCCTAATGATCAAACGATTATAAAGTAACTTTTCATCAAGCACTATCGTAACCTGCCCAGGAGGAGGCATGCCAACTTGATTGATAAGTGAACGTATCCTTGTCGATGTTACCTAAATTGAATGAACGCGTTGCTGCCCAGTAGAAGAACTAACCAGCAATACTGTACAAAACTGGCAAACTTTTAACCAGGCGCAGGCAAGATACGTAGCTGTGTTTGGCTAAGCGCTTAGTTATACGAAAAGTTTGCAAGAGGAAAGGGAATTGTCCATTTAGTATATTGAAACAAGCGCATAAACACTGTTGCGTCATTGTTCTCGCAAGCTCACCTCGCAATAAGAGCCAAATGAGGCGATCAGTAGAAACGTTCATCTCAACTTGTTTATTTGTCCTATAAATTCAAAAACCTTTGATGCTAGGTTACTGCCTATTTGTTTTTTCAGTGACGTTAAGAAGTCAGAGAACAGGATTCAAAGCCCGCACCTTTTTCAGCCATTGTTTAAGCATAGAAACCACGTGTCCAGTGCATCACAGATTTTATCTTCAGCTGTACTGCCTCCAACACAACCGGCCCTGTTTTAAGCGCTGTCTCAGAGAACACCAGTGCATTCCACTGCGCTCACTTAAAAGGAGTGCTCCAAGCATACTGGGGGTCTCGCAATTGAGGAAGACGCACGAGCAGAGATTGCTTATACTGAAAGGATGCGTGGGTCCGCACGAAAAAAAAAGTGCGTTAATTCAATTGAGAACGAAATCGAGAATTTTGAAGCAATTCTCACTATCCAGAACGAACAAAATCAAATATATGTGTCCCGGAGCAAGCCGTTTCCTTCCTAATATCGCCACATAGCCCTGAAAAACTCTGCGTAACGTATTTAAGCGTTTGAAAACGGTTTGGAAGCTTTGCAGTCTCGTCCACGGATGGTAGAAAGAACTGGTGCAGGAAAAAACATGCGCCCTAAGTCTGCTCATAATTATATGCTTATCGATTTCATTTTACGCCACAGTCGCAAAGCGGCTAGGCCGCTAGACTTCTCACAGGAAGTTTCTGCGTATACTAAATGTACCGCTCACAAAAGGCAATGTATGTAATCAAGGATACCTTATCAATTGTCGGGTACTTCTCTTCATATTTTTTTACCAGTTGGTGTTAACACTTGCTTCAGTTCTCTTCCAAGCCGCCCTATCACTAAGGAATGTTGCGTTTGGACTGAATATAGTGGATGTAACGGTCCAAATGGTCCAAATTACCAAATCACTTCTGCTAGCAAATAAACTGTTTAGGCGTAGAGGCGTTGAGCAGAATGCATCCTGCGGCTGAAAGCTGCGTTGTGTAATAGGGAGGTCCCGAGAGGTAAGCTCGATATCTACACAGATAGCTCTGGATTGCGAAAAACAAAAACTTTTTGTGGCCACGCCAAGCACAAAGGAATGGGCGCCTTCCCTTTGCCGCTTTGTCTTTAATATCTACTTTGCTCCCATTATACCTCCTTGTAAATGAACTGCTGGCGACTGCAGACGTCATTCGAGCCATAGCAATCGCAGGCTAGACTTCGGAAAAGGAAACATCATGGCGTTCATCATCGCCTCTCTTCGGCAGATTCTGCCAGTTGTTATCAAGGGATGAGATGGGCAATGCCCAGCCAAGCTTTGCAAATTCTCAGTTGTTGGGCAGCAACAGCGTTGGACTAGGTCCACTCCTTAGTCACGAGAAGTGTCTATGGACAATAACACCCTTACCCACTGTTAGAGCATTAGCAGCCTTTCATACGCCAGGGTATGAATTTTCTTTATTCAGTGCGGTCCTATATATATACTGATATGTGATGTAACATGATTCACATGACTAAGTCTTCACGCCAGATGTACATATTTGGCGTGGTAGCCGATGTTCTGCGCTATCTCAACTCTTTCCCATTCATTTAAGTAACATGCGCTCACTTAAAGAACTGTGGTTTAAACCTGTCTGGTTGTCTGGGAAAACGAGCCCTTCGACGCCGCGCAGACTCCATCTCCTGCCTGGACGCAGCCGGCGCCTTAGCCAAGGAAGCTTCCGCCAGATCATACGATGCAGGCTCCCTCTGGTTGGCTGGGGTAATGGGTCGGGCGCTAGAGCTTCGCCGCTGATGTGCCCCCACTGCAACGGCGACGACGGTGCCGTGTCGCGCTCGGCTGGTGGCTCCTCTTTCGGTGCGGCTGGCTTAGCACCACATCCGTTTGCGGCGGAGTTGCGCTGGGGTCGGCGTGCAGAGAACGCCGGGTATCGGCGTCCATGAAGGGAAGTTCATCGCGCACTTTCCTCATGTATTAACCTGGGACACAACACCTTCTTCAAAGGCGGCACGACCGCCACGCAAAGTTTTCACCAAACAACTGTCGCCCAAAACGAACATGGGCTCCTACCTCCCGAAACAAATCGCACTGCGCTTTGAATTCCTCCTCTTTGTGTTGCATAGTATTTCCAAAATGAGGTTCGAACAGAGTAAGTTTTGTGCGTGGCTGGCCCTTCAAAACACGTCCACCGGGTGATTGGCCCGTCACATTGCTAGGTGTGTTACGACAGGACATGAGGAAACTAGCAATGCTTCCCTTGCACCGTCGGCTGCCTACCCGGAATCACTTTCAAGCACTTGCTTTAGCAAGACCTTCTTCATGTTTTGTACGTTTCGTTCTCCACCACATTAATGCTCGGCGTGATGAGAAGGACATGAACATGTTTTATGCCTTTGGTTTTCATCGAATCAACGAGCTCATATGAGGTCGTCGCTCACCAACACCTGGGGCAAGGTGAAGCCAATGTTTCTTGTCGAAACGTTGGCAACAAGCTGGCAGAAACGTTGTTACCCCTGAAGACCAGCTGTTATCTTGCCTTCCGGGAACATTCATGCCCTGTCTAAGTCAATTTCGTCCTTTTGATTTCGACTACGATGTTATTAACCTGCGTTTGTTCCCTCACCCACTTTGCCCGCTTGCGGTGTCTTAACGTTCCACCTATCATTTTTCTTTCCATAGCTCGCCGCGTTGTCCTTAACTTAAGCTGAACCCTTTACGTTAGCCTCCACGTTTCTGCCCAATAGATGAGCACCGGTAACATACTGCTGTTATATAATTTTCTCTTTTGGAATGCTAGTAAACTGCCATTAATGATCCGAATGATGCTGCCAGTTGCGCCTTCCGGTTCAGGAAAAGCGAAAATTCATCGCTGCGTCTGAGTTGCTCTTGGAGCAAGCCGTCGTGCGATGTAACCTATAGTTTTTTGGACGTAGCTCTTAACACTTCACTGCACTTGGGGTCAAATTCCTTTTTGGTTTAGCTGTCAGCGCCTGCTTACAAGGACAGGGCAAATTCTCACTCAGTTTGTATGGTGTCGGGAGGTCATGATTTTTTTTTAGATCTAGATTTAACAGTCGATGAGACCAGGATCGAGAACAGTTTGAGTTAGCACTGCTTGTAGTTCAGCACGTTCGAGTTCTTGCTTGAGTGCCGTCAGCTCTGCTTCTTCTTAGACGTGCCTGCTTTCTCTATTTTCCATTTTGGACATCAAACCTTCACGTTATAGAAAAAGAAAAAATGAACGCTATATGTTCTCTGCTACTGACCTGCTAGGCTAAGAATCGCTACGGAGTCGGTGCGCATCAGCAGACAACCTATGTATTGCTTAGATGGTTCCTGGGCCTGCAGCTAATCAGGTGGAATCCCCACTCCTCTCAGTCTCCCCCCCCCTACCCTCCAGGAGTAAACGTACGGGAAAATTTTTTTTGTGCCGTTCGCGGGAGCATATAAGAAACGGGCTACGATCACAGTGGAACTGTAGCCAAGTCGCCCGACAGTGAGTTTGCCCAACTCAGGCGACACGCGTTCGTGCGCTTTTTTGAGACTAATATAAGGCGGGGTTCAACAAGATTTCTCTTTTCAGACGCACGTAGATACCTTCAAGTTTCAACTCAGACTTATCGTGTTGTGCTTAGCAGGACATGCATTTGATGTTGGCAGGAATAAAAGAATTGCATGAATCAACATGAAATAATTTCAGTGATACAGAAGACCAAACTGCTTGCTTCAAGAAGCCACTTTATTAAAGTCTACGTGCAGAAAAATCAACAACTTGTGCTCCAGGTGGCAATTCTGACTGCTACAACCGTTATGCCCTAGCTTGCCTCTAGATTCTTGCTAATATCAGTTAGCGGTGGTGATAGATATCATTATATTGTGCTATCTGTACGTAAGCTCCTATCGTTTAAGGGTGCTCTTTTTACGAAAGCATAATTTAAATTGTATTTTTTCTCTTGGCGTACAACTAAACTAGCGCAAAAACAGCCCAGCCTTCGGTTTCTGGTGAAAGGTACGCGAGGCTCTTCTCCAAGCTGCCGGGTCCGCTCTGACAACGATGCGTACCGCTGTCTTCTTTTTCGCATGCAGCAGCCCTGGGAACAAAAGGAAATATTCGGAGACACTTAATCTCCGCCTTCAAAGGTACCACGCGACAACGGTTCCTCTTGCCCATGCAGACAGGGTCATTGTTTCTTTTTTCGCAATCCGAATAAATATTGTTGCGGGAAAGAATATATTTACAGTTATTTACAAAAACGAATGAACAGCTACGGGCGGCACTCAGAACACAGCCAGAGAAGAGTTCTCGTCTTCTTCCTCGTCCACTCGTTCACTCGCTCAATGTCGTCGTCGTCGTCTACCCGCTGCAGGACCCCCGGCTGATGAAACGCCGTCTCGGCGTTAGAGTGGTGGCGCAGGAGCGTCGTGATAAGATTTGAGGCGGCATACATGGACGACGTCGGTAGAGGGGCCAGAGGACGATGGCGAGGACGCAAGGGGAGCAATTTCATAGTTCACGTCGGTGACACGGCGCACCACACGGTAAGGGCCACGGTAGTGAGAAAGGAGCTTCTCGGAGAGACCGACGCTGCGCGACGGCGTCCAGAGAAGGACGAGAGATCCGGGGTGATATTCGACGGTCCGGTGCCGGCGGTCGTAGGCGGACTTCTGGGAAGCTTGAGAGGCACGGAGCCGACTACGGGCTATTTGGCGAGCCAGCGTGGCCTGGGCGATGGCGTCCTGAGCGTAAGCAGTGGTGGGGACTGAATAAGGCGGCATGAGTGTGTCCAAAGGCAATAGGGGGTGCCTACCAAACAAAAGGTACAAAGGGGAATAGCCTGTTATGTCATGCCGTGAAGAGTTATATGCAAATGTCACATAAGGAAAGGCTGCGTCCTAATCGCGGTGGTCCGGTGAGACGTACATTGCTAACATATCGGTGAGCGTGCGGTCGAATCGTTCCGTAAGCCCGTTGGTTTGTGGATGGTAAGCTGTCGCGAGCTGGTGCTGCGTGCCATGCGAACGAAGAATGTCATCAATCACTCTGGACAGAAAATAACGACCGCGGTTGGTGAGCAGTCGACGAGGGGCGCCATGGTGAAGAATTACGTCTTGGAGAAGAAAATCGGCGACATCGGTAGCGCAGCTGGTGGGCAAAGCACGCGTGATGGCGTACCGAGTCGTATAATCGGTTGCGACAGCGATCCACTTGTTACCGGAGAGGGACGTGGGAAAAGGGCCAAGAAGGTCGAGGCCAACACGGTGAAAAGGTTCCGGAGGTACGTCGATGGGTTGTAGAAGACCGGCAGGCAAAGTGGAGGGCCTTTTCCGGCCTTGACACAGGTCACAAGCGGCAACGTAACGCTTGACGGAACGATACAGACCAGGCCAAAACAAGCGGTGCCGCACTCGAGCCTACGTGCGGGACACGCCAAGGTGGCCGGCTGTCGGCAGATCGTGCAATTCCTCAAGGACAGAAGAACGTAGATGTTAAACTATGACGAGGAGCAGCGGAGGACCGTCGGAGAGTAGTTTGCGGCGATACAAAATGCCATTCTGGAGCACATAAATTTGCAGAGACGGAGATCGGTTTGCAGAGCGGAGGCCATCAAAGATAGGTTGTAAAGATGAGTCGTTGCGCTGTTCGTTGGTGATATCGGTGAGAGCAGTGATAGCTAAGAGGCAGGGTAGGGTCTCAGCGTCTTCGAGGTCAGGTGGCTCTACAGGGTATCGGGATAAACAGTCAGCATCCTGGTGGTGACGACCGGACTTGTACACGACAGAGTATGAATACTCTTGAACGCGCAAAGCCCAGCGACCAAGGCGACCGGTGGGATCTTTTAGTGCAGACAGCCAACAGAGAGCGTGGTGATCAGTGACGACAGTGAATGAGCGGCCGAACAGGTACGGGAGGAATTTAGCGACAGCCCAGACAAGGGCGAGACACTGGCGCTCAGTAATGGAGTAATTTTGCTCTGCGGCGGAAAGTAGGCGGCTGGCATAAGCGATGACGCGATCTTGGCCCTGTTGACGTTGGGCTAGCACGGCACCGATTCCATATCCGGAGGCGTCGGTGCGAATCTCTGTGGGAGACGACGGGTCAAAATGGGCTACGATGGGTGGAGAGGTTAGCAAATGAACGAGGGAGGAAAACGAGTTTTCTTGAGCAGGGCCCCAGATAAAGGGGGTGTCGTTTTTAAGAAGGTCGGTGAGGGGGCGAGCGATGCCGGCGAAATCTTTGATAAAACGTCGAAAATACGAGCACAGGCCGACAAAGCTGCGCACATCTTTCGACGACCTAGGAAGAGGAAACTCCTTCACGGCTTGAATTTTGACTGGATCTGGGCGTACACCAGAAGCATCAACCAGGTGTCCGAGAATAGTGAGTTGGCGGCGACCGAATTTGCATTTCGATAAGTTCAGCTGGAGTCCGGCGTTACGAAACACTGTCAAAATACTGGAGAGGCGTTCGAGGTGCGTGGCATGCAAAAGTAGGCGAGAAAACCACAACATCGTCTAGGTAGCAGAGGCAGGTAGACCACTTAAAGCCGCGAAGAAGGGAGTCCATCATTCGTTTAAAGGTAGCCGGCGCGTTACAGAGTCCGAATGGCATGACTTTAAATTGGTATAAGCTATCAGGCGTCACGAAGGCGGTCTTTCACGGTCCTTTTCATCTACGGCAATTTGCCAGTACCCCGATCGAAGATCAATTGAAGAGAAATATTTGGCGCCGTGGAGGCAATCTAATGCATCATCGATCCTCGGGAGAGGATATACGTCTTTTTTGTGATGCGGTTTAGGTGCCGGTAATCAACGCAGAAGCGCCAGCTGCCGTCCTTCTTTTTTACCAGGACAACTGGAGAAGCCCAAGGGCTTGACGAGGGCTCGATGATGTCTTTTGCGAGCATCTTATCGACATCTTAATTTATGACGGTGCGTTCAGCGCTGGACACGCGGTACGGACGTCTGTGGAGGGGAGCGGCATCACCGATGTTTATCCGATGCGTCACCACAGAGGTACGAGTCAAAACACGGGCATCAAAGTCGAAGATATCGCGAAAAGATGATAAGAGGCACCTAAGATCGTGAGCTTGCATCGCTGGCAGGTCAGAACAGATCATGTCGGCGTAGTCATCCGTTGGTATCTCTGGTGATGTTGCCGCAGGCAACAGGCATTGATAAGTGGAAGGTAAGCAGCTGTCCACCACTGATATGACACATTCGGCAGCACGGCACAGCGTGGCGAGTGAGATGCCTTGCGGGAGCGGTTGTCTAGACGAGCCAAAGTTCAGAACCGGAAGGTACGCACGGTTTGCCGACATTGTAAAGACAGTGTGCGCAAGCGCAATACTTCGCGTGAGGGCAACGTCAATGTCCGGAGTGACTACGTAGGGGCCATCACGGACAGGGGGAACAGATGAGAAAGAAATGTAAGTTGCGGCTTAAGGCGGTAGACGGACAAAGTCGACAGCACAAAGACGAGGTACAACTGGGGACGGCCACTCCGCAGAAAGAGGAAGGTCAAGCTGGACAACACTGCTGGCGCAGTTGATGAGGGCTGAATGCTCAGACAGGAAGTCGAGGCCAAGAATGACGTCATGAGGGCACTGGTCCCGAACAGAGAATAGAACGGATGTATGGCGGCCGGATATGGTCACACGGGCTGTGCATAGTCCAACCACAGGAGGCGTTCCGCCGTCGGCAACGCGGAGAACGGCTGTGGGTGCAGGGGTCAGTACCTTTCTGAGGCGGCGTCGTAGTGTGGAACTCATGATGGACACGTGCGCGCCCGTGTCGATCAGGGCTCTCACAGGGACTCCACCGACATGAATAGTGAGCAAATTTTGGTGTGCGCGAAGGGCTAAGCGAGGAATTTGGGACTGGGGCTGTACTGCAGCATCACCTACAGACACTGCAGCGTCTAGTTTTCCGCTTGCGAGCGACTGTAGGGGCCAGGAGAGGAGCGACGGCGTATGGGCGAACGAGACTGCCGACGCAGGGGGGACGGGGAGCGGCTGGAGCGGGAAATCTGGCCGTCAACGGTAGCACTCTGCTGGGCTGGAGGGGGCGTGAAGTGGCGGGGCTGGTCATCGTTGCGGTGAGAGCTTAGATGACTGTATGTGCTACGACGAGACCAATAATTGCGACAGTGACGGGAGATGTCGCCAATGCGGTGGCAGAGGAAACAAATGGGTCTGTCGTCGGGTGTCCGCCAGTCGTTAGGGTTACGGCGACGTGGAGCGAAGTAGGAAGGTCGTTCAGGAGCAATCGCAGGGATGTCGTGTGGTGATGAAGGACGCACAGGGCTGACGGGCTGGAGACCAAGGTTTGCAAGCTCTTGACGGATGACGGCTTGTACCATCGAGATGGTGGGCAAGTGGTTGTCGCCATCACGTAGAGGCAGGGAGGCAGGGGACATAGCTTCGAGTTCGCGTCGAATGATGCGGGTCACATTTTCTGGATGCGCAGGAGTTTTCCGGTGCAGCAGGTCTTCACATGAGGAAGTCGCAGCCGTGTTGGGGAGGCGTCTGTACGGCTGACTAATACGTCTGCTTTTAGCTTCCTCGAAGCGGCGACATTACTTAATAATGCCGTCGACTGTAGTGCAGTTCTTGCAGACGAGCAGGTTGAAGGCGTTGTCGGCGATCCCCTTCAACACGTGACCCACTTTGTCAAATTCGGGCATGTTATTGTCAACTTTGTGGCAGAGGGCCAACACGTCCTGAATGTAGGAAACATAGGATTCCGTAGACGTTTGAGCTCTGGACGCAAGCTCCCTCTTAGTAGCGAGTGTTCGGCCGAGCGGCCGTCCAAACAGCTCGCGCAGTTTCTGCTTGCAGACATCCCAGCTGGTCAAATTATCTTCGTAAGTCTCGTACCAGACGCGGGCGGTGTCTTTTAGATAGAAGATGACATTCGCGAGCATAAGAGTCGGATCCCAGCGGTTGTACGTACTCACGCGTTCATACATGTTGATCCAGTCATCCACGTCAACGTTGTCGGTGCCAGAAAATGTCCCAGGGTCACGAGGGGAAGAAAGAACGAGCGATGGCATTGCCGATTGTGATGTTTGCTGGGAGGCGTCTCGAGTCATGGAGAGCGAAGTCAGCTGGTGGCCGCTGCGGAGCTCCGTCTTCGGTAGGCGTAGAGGGAAGCCGCACCTCCACCAAATATGTTGCGGGAAAGAATATATTTACAGTTATTTACAAAAACGAATGAACAGCTATGGGCGGCACTCAGAACACAGCCAGAGAAGAGTTCTCGTCTTCTTCCTCGTCCACTCGTTCACTCGCTCAATGTCGTCGTCGTCTACCCGCTGCAATATGTGAAGTTTTGCACGACATACATTTAAAATCCCGCTTTAGCCAAGCCGTACGAACGTGCCTGCTTGGCCTAGCGATGCCTGCATGTCTGACTTCCAACCGAAGGGTCAGGGCTTAAATGGCTGCAAGTAAGAGGTAGACTGAGGGTACTGGCTGATAGCAAAAAGTTTCCGAACACTTTTTTTTTTCAAGGAGAACTTGACACGCGCAAACAGTGAACCATTATGGAGGACAAGGGTTCAGGGCAAGCAAAGGCATTCAAATTTTCCTCGCTTCGAAGAGAGAATATGCTCGCTAGGAACGCTCAGGGCGCTCGCGCTCTAAAAATAATGCTGATACATGTTGTTGACAGCATGAACTGAGGCCCTTTTCTCGCTCCAAAATGTAATTTCCAGATTTTGTCTCTTTTGTTCAGACCTTTCAACCTGTGGCTGATAGCTCTTAGAAACTTCTGCACATCAGTATTCGAAGCATCAGAAAATATTATGACGAATTTACGTTTTGTTGCTAATAAGCTTAGTGGAATATGATAGACGTGTTTGCACTAACGGAAGTCAACGTTTGCGACGCTCTAAGCGACACTTTCCAGCTTCCCGATCACCGCGCATGCTTCCTGTCATGTAACAGCAGTAGAGGCGTCGGTAGCATTACGGTGCACTTCAAGGAATATTACTGGTCTCTGAAATTATTGTTTTTTTTACCGCAGCAGAAGTTATAGCATTTAAAATATAGTAGTCTTTCAAGTTATTAGTGTTTAAGAGCTAGTCCGGTGGGTACCAAACCCGAGCAAAATCTTCCCTTGTCTGTTCACGTTGTCTCTTAGCATTGTTTATTCGCCAAGCGTGAGCGCTCCGATGTTGTTGTTGCCTTAGTGACATGGCACATCGCCCGCGGCACTGCACGCTCTCCGCCGTCTTCTACGAGCAGCTAACCTGGTGGTACTGACACGACCGAAATTGTCTCTTGCAAGTCCGCAGCTGGCCTAGCGCGAGCGCTCCATCGATGGCGTTGTTGTTGTTGCATTCGTGACATGTCACAAAGGCAACAACAACGACGTAGCGCTCTCGCTATCATCGTCTTCTACGTAGCCTAAATCCTAGCTTTCGCACTAATTCGAATGAAGTAAACATTCTCTGTAGTTTTCTTTTCCTTGGTGTACATATTGCCCCCTTTCTCAAAATGTATCCTGCATTGTTGGGAAACTATACAAAATCCGCACCAATAAATTTGTTGGCAAGAACTTGTTCACGATTCCAGACCTCAATGCCCATTTACTGAAGCCTGATCGCTATAGTGTTTTTGCAGACTTCAACATTGAGCCGCTCATCTGCGAACCCAATAGAAAGGAGTTTCTTAAGAATCAGCTCACAGGTACTTGTCTTGATCACGCTATCGTCTATGGGTTTGACATTAGTTCAGTGTCAGCAACTGCAGTTCAACAGAAAACTGCAGATCACTATATTATTGCACTTCGCTTACTTAAAGAAGATAGTATACAGCACTCTGATTGTCATAAATGTTAGGTGCTCAGTATGAATGGGACTCACTTACAGACATAGCACTAAAGATTCGGCGTCTGACAACTTTGTTCATATATTTGGGAGAATTAAAGACTCTGCAAGAAGGCTACATTTGTGAAGAAACCTAAAATAATTGTCAGTGGCTTATTCTTCAAATTCAAGCAGTAATCAAAGAAAAAGAAGCTACCTGGTCTAGATGACGCAAAGCGCCATAAAATGAGAACGTCCGTGCGCAATTTTGCGTTGTTAGAGTTATAGTTGCA
This sequence comes from Amblyomma americanum, assembly GCF_052857255.1. Lineage (NCBI taxonomy): Eukaryota > Metazoa > Arthropoda > Arachnida > Ixodida > Ixodidae > Amblyomma > Amblyomma americanum. The sequence goes on along the minus strand of NC_135500.1, from coordinate 110,946,067 downwards.
ATGCTTTTCTGCTTATCAAAAAGGAATTTCTTTTCCTAGCAACGTCACGCCTCTCGTCAAAATGTAGAAAACGCGTGGTTGCTAGTGAACCAGTTGCGTGAAAGTCAAAGCTTGTCTATCCAGGAGTCGATAGAGCGTAATTTTGTCACCGCCTCTACCACACTGCCGAAAGCATTTACTGATGCCTTTACTGCTGAGCAACGAGTTGCAGTTGAAAGCGTGAGTTCGATCAAGTTAACGAATAGTGTCGTGCCATCAGTTTCCTTCCGTTTATTACAGAATTAAACCCTACCCTGCTACTAGTATCACATCTATCCTCAACTATAACAAATCTGCCCGACTTGATAACCTATTCATGGCTTACATAAACAGAAACTGCAGCCCTGAAGAAAGCTTTGCTGTTCATAACAAAGGCCAAAATAGAATGCGACGTATGGCCACATTCTTTGAAGTGTGCACGCTTTGTTCCTGTTTAGGAAGCGGCAAAAAGCATTGTCGTTCTATTTATGTTGATTCCTGCGTGTTTCAGGTTTAGAAAAACATGTTCTATATCTGCGATGGATGCTGTTGTTACGTTACTAAACATAACATACCAAGCGAGCAACAATACGGCTTTCTTTTGGGAGAACCGAGGCGCTAAAGTAAAAATCTTTCGGACTCGCTTCATCTGAGCATGTAGATCAATGAGGTTGCCTCTGAGCTCTTCTTAAACGTGAAAAAAACAATCAACACATTGAACCATACTATTCTGTGTGATAAATTGTACTCATACGCATTTATCAGTTCTTTCTTGTCATTAATCCAAAACTGCCTTCACAATCGCCCCCAAGTGGTAAAGCTCGGGCCTTGTAGCAAGTTTGCAGTGTGGCGTCGCTCAATGGTAAATATTACCTGCTTCTTTTTTAAACTTATACGTCAGTTATTTATACGACCATGTAAAATTGTCCTAAGTATACCCTTACGCTAATGACAATTCGCTCGCATCAACCAACACTGATTTTTCTCGTGCCCTTGCTCCCATTCAAGATGACGCTTTTAGGATTAGTGACTGGTTTACTTCTAATTTAATACAAATGAGTAGCACTAAATCTCGAGTGCCTTTTTCGCGCAACCCGCATAAGAGTGTACCAAATGAAGGCTCTATCTTTTTACCCATCTCACTCTTTTGCATGTTGTTTCGCCCCTATAACCAATGTGCCGTCTGTCAAGTGTCTTAGCTTATATATGGACTACGATCTGCCATGGACTGTGTAAAAAGCTCACAAGTGTTGCATGCATGCTCTTTAATTTAGAAACATTTCGGCCCGTACCGAACGATTCTGTCCAAAGGCATTTTGGAGCGGGAAACCATTTATGAACGCAATTCTTTCATATAATGTAAAACTTCACTACAACAATCAATATAACTGCAGATCACCCGAAGGCAGTCTTAGATTTTTTTCTATTACCGTTTTGCTGTTGTCGAAAGTGCTCACCATTGGTTTTCTATATCAGTCGTAACTGTTCGATGCGATCAATGGGAACACTTTAGAAGAAAGATTTTGCTACATATCAGAAGAATGGACCATTGCTTTCAATACTTTGATAACAGTATCTTACAATTTTTAAATTTTCTAAAATTTTCGTTTGAGAAAGTTGAGCATGCTTTATATTAGAAAATCTGCCGCCCTGGCTAGGGGTTATATTGCGCTTAGATGTGGCTTGTGTTGTTTCCTCAGTTGCTCTGACACACGACAAAATAAAATTAATAGGGATTTCAAAAACACTGTAGACAGTGTTATACACACTTCAGGAAAAAAACTCCTTACAATGTGTTCAAAGCAGTCAGTTCGCCTTCCTTTGACAACCTATTCAAACAGACTATCGTGTTAAAATATCTTTTTGATAGCAGATATAGACATAAAAGTTTGAAGCCTGTACCCTTGCTATGCTTTTCCTGTAGTGCGCATTAACTGTGGCAAAGCAGTAAGGTCGTAAATGAACTGCCGCACGATGTGTTTTCTTTAACTTCCAGGGAAAGGCTGAGCGCTGCCGTGCAAACGTTATGCAACTTGTAATCCTCGCTGGAAAATTCGCATGTTTATCTCGATCTGGCGTATTTTATTTCTTTGATCAAAGTGTAGTTGACGTTTCGCGAAAATGACTGTGGCGTTCGGGTTGGGCTACACAAGCCCACTTGACGCTTTGGCGCGCCCGTTCTTGTACTTAATGGCGACTAATGCTGTTCAATAAATGATATTTTATTCTATTTAATTCCTGACTACATAAATTTTCTTTTCAGTGAAATTCATTTACTTTATACACTTACATGTCCTAATGAAGTTTTAGTTAAGTTGCCAGCCTCTAATCACCACTTTTCTAATGTTCTAATCACTTTTCAAATCCATCGTATTCTCCACGTATGACAGACGCCTGTTGGACTGATTTTTTGGTAACAAGACGATGGCAACGTCGACGCGGGCTTTTCTGCAGAACGGCACTCACGCTTTTGCGTAAAATGGTGCATAATGTATATGGGTTCGGCCTGGGCGCTAGCTAGCCTGCGAGTTAGGTTGTACTTTGTTTTTTGGCCTCATATGCATGACATAAAAGAAGATATGCGCACTGCTATTTTGTCCAAGGTTAGAAGTGTATGTGCTATATTATATACTTCGTGTGTGCTAAACTTGATTCATTAGGCTGTTAAGATCCGGTTGTGTATTTATTTTGAACTTTACATTTTTGCATGCTGTGCAACTAAGTGATCAATGAACATCATGATCTGGGACCGTCTCCGAAACTACTTAACTTGCCATTGAATTGCACGACTGTATTGTGCTTTCTGTATTGACAAAGAACGCAAATAAAGCTAAAAATAAATAATAGCTTCTCAAAAAGTTGACTGAAAAATTATTTTTTCATACCGTAAAGGAGGAGCTCCAGGATGAACGCGGCTGCTGCACAGGCGCTGAACATCAGGTAGATGATGAACACGGACTGCACCTCCAACAACGACAAGGGACTGTAGGTGTCGTCACCAGACGCTGATGCGCATGTTTCCCAGTCGCCATACTGTTCTTCCATCCATGCTTCCACGAGGCCACTTTCATGCATCCAGCTGATTCTATCCACCAGGAGCGTGCCAGGCACCAATGCAGAGAAGACATGCCGCCGTCAGTAACATGGATTACTGATTTTCATTTTCAAAGTCTGTACGCGGCTTAATATAAAAAGGAAGCGAGCAAGTGTGCACCAGTACAGAAGACGACTGTGTGTAATGTACATTCGTGCTGACCTCGACCAGTTGGAACATACTTATCTGGTGGCAGTGCAAAAACGGCGGTATAAAGAAAGGAAAACAGGACGCTACAGATTCTTGGACTTGCCGTATTGGTTATAAAAGGGGTTTGAGTAGAAAGCCTTCAAACAACACGGCAGCTTCGACGATCTCACGCGGCCTCATATCACGCTGTCGTTTTTATGCGTTTCACTTTCTAAAGAATGATCAACATTCACAATCAGCACAACCCTAAACCTCCGTGTTGACTAGCTTATGAAATCTGATTTAATTGTCTTCTTCTTTCAATGTCGCGTATTGTAACACTAGCTTTCAAATAAGCATACAAGCTGCAAGAAGCTCCGGGGTATTTTTACGGGTTGCATTGCTTCTTTTCTATTCTTCTTTCACTGCCTCTTGCAAGTAAACTTGCTCTGTTAAATACATGGAACGTAGCTCTGCAAAAGCACCTTTATTTCTATTTGTTGCTGACGCATCGCCCGACATGCCAAGGTTCAGGGCGTAATTCATTGTTGTTGCGTCATCGTCATCATCTTGGCTATGCCCACTGCAGCGCGAAAGTCTCTCCCAAGTCTCTCCAATTAACCCTGTCCTTTGCCAGCTGCGCCCACCGTATGCCCGCAAACTTCTTAAACTCATCCGCCCACCTAACTTTCTGCCGCCCCCTTTACGTTTGCCTTGTCTTGGAATCTATTCTTTTACCCTTAAGGACCAGCTGTTATCGTGCCTCCGCTATAAATGCCCTGCCCGTTGTTGCCTGCTGCACTCTTATTGACCAGAAGGAATCCTACACTATTTCACGCCAGTCTTCTCAACCATGATAGCTAAGTATGTTTCCTCCCTTTAACTGTTCAAGTGCTTAATCAGTCCTCCAACATCAATATGACCTATGGCATTCCATTTAATGTTCACCGGTTCCTCTAACAGCACTGGTAGGGTAGCCTCACTTGATAAGGTTCTATCTCCTTACTGTGGGAGGCGTCTCAAAGAGACCCATTGCTTAGAACAACGGACCTAACAGTGGCACAGAAATTGAAAGCGTTTTCAATTATATGAGAGAATATCATATGATTCGAAGGTACACAAAGCCCGCAAAACATCATAACTGAAAATAACTGCAGGCGACTAGTCTCTCAGCAATGACAAGGTTTTAGTTGTATTCTGAAACCGCTTTTGTCAATTTCCTTTACTGGAAAGATGCGAATACAGCCTCATATTGAAAGTGACAAAAATGCAGCACATGTGTCACGCAGCAGTGTCCCTCCTTTGACACGGCTGTGGCTGTCCAGAGCTCCAACTCTCGTAGGTGTTTCCGTGTACGTATCTCAGCCCCGACAGAGCTAATCAACCCTACTATTCACTTTGCCGTCGGGTGTGGAAAACGTGCCAGGGCAGCAACTCGGACAAGGAAGCTGTTCATGGTGAATCTATCTGATGCGCTCTCTTAACTGCAAAGCTTCTGCGGTGCACATACACATTGAATGCACATATTCAAAAGATCTTTATAAAAGCGACAGTTCTTTCATTAGCGCCGCCCTCTAAAATTGATGTCAATGGGCCTTTTCATAATGTACTTAGTTTTTTTTTTATTGTGTCTGGCCTAGAAACTGCGCGACTACCCATCGATCAAACGAGCAACATGAGGTGATCATGCATAACAACACCATATAGGTGCATGTATTGTTTAGCGGAACCATCACATTGATATCCATACATGGCGTTTCACCTAAGACGTTAACAAAATTTTTAACAAGAGGGTTTTTAGTTAGAAGCGCGCTTATTTTCGGCATAGCATGGTCAGCGGTGAGGTACTTTAAATTACTGCTAAGACGTGCAAGCTATCACGCTGATTTACTAATACTGAGCAGTTAACTTTTTCACCTATTACTGCTAGGCTCATTAATTATTGAGAGGCGTGTAGGCCACCGTAAGTGATATCCATATCAATTTTTAGAATCTCGAAAACCTGGCTATCCTCGGCGATGTAGCCCAACAAATTTTGGCTACATCGCGCCAAAAAAATGTTTTGTTTTTCGAGAAGCTGGCACGCAAAGCAACCTCTTCAATGAACGTTACTCGTCGAAATAGCCAAAATTTGACCACAGCGCCGAGGGTAACCGCGTTTTCTAAATTCTAAAAGTTGATACGGATATTACTTTGGGTGGACTACTCGTTTCTTAATAATTAAGGAGCTTAACGGTAATAGTTAAAAAGTTCACTGTTCAATTTTAGTTAAAAAGCCTGCTAGTAAGCACGTCTTAGTTCCATTCTTATGTACTACACCCCTGACAATTCTATGACGGAAAAAAAACGCTCGTAACTAGCTTAAAAACATCAGTTTATAAATTGTGTAAAATCTTACGTTAGCCACCCTGCATATGTTATTAAGAGCATGTCCCATTCCGTCATTAGTCGAGCCTGCCAGGATAAGGTAACGCACCCAAATATGTAATAAAACACCGCATTAGATTATCTTTTATGAAGACGGCTCTCTCCCGTGCTGTTTTCTGCGTCATAACACTTACCGCTGATTAAGGGTGGCGACGAAGTTGGGATCCTCGTTGCGGTTCAGAGCCACAGCGAACTTGTGCGGAAAGAACTGCTCTCGGGAGAAGTAGAAGGTGCCGTGTCTCAGCTTGCGGCAGTTGGTGGCAACGTGGAAACGCATCGTGGTCGCGTCGCTCACAATCACCGCTTCGCCCCGCTGTACGGCGATGAGGTTCGCTTCAGAATACAAGGAGTTGGTGTCGAAGGTGCCGTTGCTTCGTACAACCAGCTCCCACACGGCCTGGTACTCCGGCACGTTCCGTGAGTTCTGGTGTGGAAAATGTATAATACCTTTGAACGAAAGGCTCATCCAGAAGGCATGCTGACGAAAAAAGACGATTTTTATTTTTCATTGTTACTTGTACAACGGTTAACAGTTAAGCCTATTTGGTAATTACGAAGCCGTGTGCTGGCTGTGACCGCGTGACTCATTTTCCCAGAGCAACACAATGTTCAGCACCGCCACATTCTCCTAGCTTGAGCAATAAAAGAGGAAAGCAGTCGTGGCTTCGTATTTGGCACAGACGCTCATGCTCAATAACTATTTTGCAAAAAACAGTGAAGAGCGAAACATCATAGCACACGCCTGCAGCAAATGTTTTCCCTCCGATTTTCAACTTGTCCCATTTTAGTGGCACAGGCAGGGGCCTATTGGTTTACATTCTTTTTGGCTGCCCCACCATACTTTTTGTACCATTTTGTCCTAAGTATGTGTGTTACGTTTTTAGACTTCGACCGCGTAACAACGCAGCAGCTTCTGCAGCGCAAAAAGAGACTAGGTTAACACTAACCTGCCGGATTGGGAAGTGCCTTCTATCACCCGAGACTTGGATATTTGCGGCACGCATTCAGAATTATTTCATGGTGCCGTTAAGCTTATATACCACGCTGGATGTCAGCTGAACTTCCCGAATAATTTTTACGTCATTCGGAGTGAAGCCATTCTCACTCACAAAATAAGAAAGTCAAACAAGAATTCATTACAGATCCTCTCTGATGATCCTCTCTGAAGAACGATAAAACTGGACCTGGCTGTCTTAGTCTACACTTGAGGAATAAGACTGCAAAACATTTATTTTGTCAGTTCTAGGCAAAATGAAGATGGCCCGTGCTAGTTGGCTATCAGTCCACGGCTGATAGCCCATTCAATGGACCGGATTCGAACGCCCAGGTCTGTGTTGACCAACACGGCCTCCCCTTGCTCCATACTAGGAACTTGTATGAGAGATTCCGGTGGCGGCTCCTCTTTAGAGTTTCACAATATGTGATCGTAAGTGGTTATTTCGCCGTATAGTGCACATTCTGGGTCGTAATCACCGGGATAGAATTTTGATTGTAAATAAGGACTCAATAAGGATCGCGTCTGGAGTCGCCTCAAAGTGGTCTTCTGGTCCTTATCTAAGGTTTTGTCTGGAGGATAGAAGTTTCTCCTTTCTAGTGTAAAATGGTTAGTAATGTCGTGATCCTTGAAGGTATTGGTGAGCGCTACCAAAACACGGAAAGGGACGAACACACAAGACAAGCGCTTTGTTCGTCCCTTTCCGTATTTTTGGTAGCGCTCACCAATACCTTCAAGGATGCATCTCCAACTAGCCCCAGTTGTAGCTCTTTTGAATGTCGTGATATGACGCTAGGCCGTCCTTTGAGAAACTCTCGGTAACCGCCGCGTCCCCTTTTCGGCTGAAGAATACTCGAGCATTGATGTGTGCCGCTTCGTTACCAGGATTCCCTGAGTGAGCCGGGACCCATATCAACTCAATAATTCTAAGTTTCTTGCTAGACACAATATGTTCATTGCTGCCTGAGAAATTCTGCCCCCCGCATAATTGCGTATGGTGAATTTAGAGTCGCTTAGTATAGTATCAGCATTAGTGTTAATGGTGGCAATGGCGATAGCTCCCTCTTCTGCCGTTTTTGGGGATCTCGTTCTAAAAGTGGCGGAGTCTAGCAGTCTGTCTTGCGTGTCCACCGCCGCTAGTGCGAACGCTTGTTTCTGCTGGTATTCTGCGGAATCTACATATAGCGCTTATTTATGTTAGCTGTACATTCTGTGTAGAGCTTTCGACCTACCTTTCCTTCTCTCTTCGTGGTGAGCAGGATGCATATTCTTAGGTAGTGGCGTGACTAGTATTGCCTGAGCGATGAGTTTAGGTATTTGTGTGTTGGTATCTAGTGGTGGCAGCTCGATGCTTAGTCCTAGGCGATGAAGTATGGCCCTCCCTGCTTTGGTGCAGGAAAGCCAGCATCTTTGCATTGTTAAGGTCCTTCCTTAAGTTCTTCTGGGCTGTTGTGCACCCCTAGGCCCAGGAGTCTTTCGTTGGAGGTACAGTTCGGTAGCCCTAATGCATACTTGTATGCGTGTCTTAATATAGCCTCCACTTTTGCCTTTTCAGTGCTGCCTAATTTTAGGTAATCGAGTGCGTGGACAAGCCTGCTCAGTAGAAATGCTTGCACTATTCTGCAGAGTTCTTTATCCTTCACTCCTGTCCTTTTGTTGGCAATTCGTCTGATTAGACTACTGTCATGATTACAGTTGTCCTGTGTCGTTCTAATATCTCCTTGTTCTTCCTGTTTGAATGAAGTAAAAGTCTTAGGATTCTTATAGTTTGAACTTCCTTTACAGGGAGCCCTTCCACCCAGATGTTAAATGGAGATGGATGTTTATAATTTTTGGCTTGGCGGCCTCTTGGTGTGTCTCTGATTACGAATTATTCGGATTTGGAGGGCGAGCATGTTAGCCTGCTTTACCGGTCTAATCTTATATTATTTCTACAGCTTGTTGCAGGGTGTCCTCTATCTGACCATCGCTGCCAGTCGTGATCCATAAATTGACATCTGCATAGAATGTGTGTTCCAACCTCGGGAGGGCTGCTAATTTAGGAGGAATTTTGATTCGTGAGAGGTTAAAAAAGAAAGGCGACAGGACTGAACCCTGAGGCATTCCTTTACCTCCTAGTGATATAGGCTGTGATTTGATCTATCCCGCTGCTTGCTCTGCGGCTCTGTTGCTCAAAAACGACTTTATTTAATTGAAAGTTCTTTCTCCTGGGTTAATATCCAAGAGATTACTTAGGATAGTATAGTGGGTGACGTTATCGAAAGCTTTGTTTAAATCCAAGCCTAATGTGGCTTTAGTTCCTCTGCCACGTTCCCGGTCTACTGTGTCTGCCTTGATTTGCAGCATTACATCTTAGGTGTAAAGATTAGCCCTCTGCCTAGCACGGAGTTTGGAAGTAAATTATTGTCCTCGGCGTATTCTTGTAGGTGGTTCAGAACTACATGCCATGAAGCTAGAATTCACGTTGCGGTGAGGGTTGGTTATATTTTTACGAGCGTGTGCTTAAATTTAGTTTACCGGTGCAACTGTTTATTTATATTACCAAATACTGGCGTATTGCAACGCCTTAAGCAAGAATAGGAGCACGTCAAAATGTATCGTTTGCGAGTACAAAGAATATTGTCGAGCTGAGCTTACCGGCTTAGCGAATTATTCAACAAAACCTGTCTTAGCTTTGGTTTACCAATTAGGTTAATCACCATCTCTCTCCCTCTTTCCTCTAGCTCATTCGCTCTTCCTTCTTCTCCCTAAATGTTTTGGGGGGGGTGCATTCTGGAAGTGCATAAAGTCACACAAGTTCCTGCCTCGAATATTCATAACAGCACCTCCCCACTTAGGGTGATGAGCATTAAAATCGCCCACTATTATATGAGGAGCTGTGCAACTCTGGATAGTTGAATATAGGCTCACCCTTCGCCGCACCATAAAAGAGGTCTACCTCGAGCTCCGCCTCGACAAACGCCTTTACCCTCCTCCTCATCCATCACTCACGGTGCCGGAGTCTCGCCTTCTTCGGCACATTCAGATGAATGCAGTTATCACCCCGTCCCGCCTCTTCCTCTATCGCTATCGATCGGACCCTTCCTGTCCCAACTGCCCCTGCATCTATGCGGACCTGGCCCATTGCCTCTTCTATTGCCCGGCTGCTCAGCAGTCGGGTTCCTTCCCCCCACCCTTTCTATCCATCACCACCTGGCTCGACTGGCTTGGCGCTGAAGGGGAAGAAGAACAGCGACTTCTGGTCGCCCAGGCGGTCGACATGCTCGGCCTATAAATTATGGTCGAATAAAAGTCTTTACTACTACTACTACTACTACTACTACTACTAGGTACGAAGTATCAATGGCTCTTCCCTCTCCCCACTTTGCCACCTGAGAACCATAGAAGTTGGCCTAAAGGTGCCACCGCTGAATTGGTGGTGGCCATTGAATTGAATTTGGTATGACTGAAATATTTAAATTGGTTGCCATAAAATGAATTTATTCACTAGGTAATCAAGCTCATACAGATGACACTGTAGATTCCACGGAAGAATTCACGGCTGTGTGGCTAAATCAAAGCTCTAATACTGTTCACAATAAATGTTCTATTATACGCTGTCGATTCTAATCATGGAAATCATGGATCATAATATTTATAAATTACAAATCGCTGTAAATAACAATAAGAGTAGCGTTGAATTATTACATACCTACAGCAAAGGTGCGAGCGATGAAATAATTGGCATTTCAAAATTACGCACCATGACGCTGTTTCATTCGCGCTGAGCTCACTGAAAAATGTGCAGTAGGTCTCTGTCCCTAAGAACGCTTACCGTACTAATTGATAGGTGCGACCTTTGCAATCTTTTTTGTGTAATTTTGCTGTCTGCTTTGTTGGGATAAGTAAATGCACGTCTTGCGGGATACGGTCAGCTCCAGTAAAGCTGGGTTTACTTTTAAACCGCTCTCTTATCAAACTATGAAAGGATAAGAAAAATAGCAATTCTAACATATTGCTAGCAAATGCACACTTATTGAAGTGCACGGTTCGCGGGCTTGTTAACACTGCACTATTAGAATTATCGGTATGTGAAACATTCAGGGCACTGCGCAGTCAATCATTTTCGTAAATTAAAAATAGTTTTCAAAACCATATCACTCCAAGAAAGCCATACCCGGTGAAGGTATGGTGAAGAAAACATACCTGGTGGTGGGTAGCTAGTTTGCTACTGTGTAATCCGAGAGGTAGCAAGAGCTGTTAAGGCATTTCCATTTCGGGATATAATGGGGTAAAGATTTGCGATTAATATACATATATGTACAGATATAGAACGCTCAGTACAGCTTTCTACGCTTTCTCATCCTTCCACTGGCATATCACGCATTTCTGCAGTAAAAGTAATTAAACTTTCCCTTCTCTTCTTCGTTTTCTCCTTCTTTTCTTTGTAGTTTCTCTTCTGATTCGTTCTTCTTGTCCTCCCACTGTCCACTAAACGTGGCTCTTGATTTGGCACGGTTCGACTTGGCGCCAATCCGTGCATTTGTGCGGCAAACCAACGAATGACAAGCCAATTGCAAATACTAGAGCCATATTATGTAGTTACTCAAGCGTAGCCTTGTTTCACCAATATTTTTCTTTTTTTATTCCTCTATCCACTAAGGCGTCCCTTCATTTTCTCCACCTTTTTCTTCTCTTACCCTTCGTCTTCATCTTTTCTTCATTTCTCTCTCTAGCCTTGAATTGTTTGACTATAGGTTTGGCCTACTAAGGAACAACAGCGGCAAATGCCTACGCAGTTACAGCTACAACCGGCTTCAGTTACACGACAACTCAGGGTGGGGTCCCATAAATGGCTCTCGCCGTAAAATTCGTTCTTGCAAAGTCAAGTGCAGGTGACGTCTGTAGCCTCAAAGTATATTTTGTAAGTGCAGCGCAGATTCTTCTGCGGCTTGTAGCAGTCTCAGCTTTACGTTAACGCCCCAGTCTATTACCTATTTCGCGGTTTCTTTTCTTTTTTTTTTTTAAACGTTAACTCCGAATGTCATTGGCTTCTCTCACGGCCTTCTTGACACTGAAACTTTCCATATTCGGCACATGCTAGCTTCTTAAGGGTGGTACACAATGGAGGGGCAGGGTCGAGTATAAAGAAGTGTTTATATTTTTCTTATTGGGACATCATGCCGTTTTGTATCAAGTAGATATATACAAATATAGATTGTTTGCATGCGATGAGCGCATTTGCCAGAAAGTGATTGCCGTGTACTCTAACCCAAATCAGCTAGGCACATGCCGCACGTGGGATCCTGGTCCTCTTTGCCTCCTTCCGTAAAACTGACCAACCTTCACTGCAGCACAATCATTTTAGGTCATCATTGTTGCTGTCATTCGAATAGCATATTGACAATATTTGTCATAACGCACCTTCTCAGGCATTTATTTCTTTTTTCTTCCTTAGGTACCAATCAGGTTAAGTACTAGGTGGTTTGTTCAGACCCAGCCCTCTCTCCTGTTGTTATCTGCTGCTCTCTACCACTTCCTGACCCGTATACTTTATTCGGCCTTGCAATGAGTGAGTAAGCCGCCCTGATAGGCGAAGTACACGGAGAATTGGTGCACAAAATACATATTCTCTCTTTGTGAGGCAGTGCATGAAAGCCGATCATTTGCTAAACACGCCAGCAGCTCGTTCGCCGACTAAAGCCACAGCTTCTTTTAACTGGCGCTGAAGCGCGGCAAATAAGCTAACAGATGCGGCCAAGGCGGTTCCATTGTGAAGGTAGCGGTGTGACTAGTGACGCAAATAGAGTTGAGAAGCTGTGTGAGCCTTTGGGACTCGTAATAGATCATGCTATACTCGCTTTCTGTGCCTTTGTAGCCAGGACAAGCCAGGATTTTGAAGCAGACGGTCCTTTGTGTCCTGAAAGCTCTGGCACTGAAGCGCGAGTGCCGTTACATGGTAATATATAGTTCTGAAGAGACGACGGGCACGAGGCTTCACACAAAAGTTCACACAAAAGAATCTAATTGAATGGCTCCGCTAGTCACTTCTCGCATTTGTACTATTGGGCGACTGTAAAAAAAGGGTGGTCATTGCAAGGCAGGTGAGGGCGAATAAATTTTCTGTACATTCACTGGTCAAACGATTGTGGTCCCTCTCTCCATTTACTGGCCGGACCGTTTGGCGCAGTGCCAAAGGCCAGTGACAAAGGCCCGTTCCCTTCCGTTTCTTGTCTAGCCTTAGCTGCAGAGCCACAGAACGTTGACCGCAGGCGTACTATCTGCTTATTCCCGTGCCATAACTGTACGCCACAATGAGTTTTAATACACTTCATCAAATATACACGAAAATGTTCATTGTGCCGAAATCGGGACTGACGGAAAGTACATGGATACTTCTTGTAGGTAGGCATTTCACTCGCCCGCTAAAAATAAATTTTCAATAGCAGTGAAACTGTACAAAATTTTATGGAAGAAATTTTCGCACAGACATCGCTCCGTAATTTAAGCGAAAACAAGAACAAGTCTTTCAGCGTTGCCGTGTTTTTCGTACATGTTTGCACGCTTTCTCTTGATACACCTTGCTTATAGCAGACCCATACATTTTTTGTATAAAGGGCTACCCACAGGGTACATACTGGGGATATTTTTTACAATAAGGCTTAATATGAGGGTATAAACGGCCTATAGTTGTATGCGCTAGTAGTGTTCCACTAAAGAGGAATTTATATGAACCAAATGCCTTCAATAGATTTTCTTTTTTTCTGCAATACTTCACTTCTGGTACTTGAACAACACACAGCGTTCCGACATCAGTCGAGTAAGCGTTTTACCAGTCATTGAATTCTATTGAAGCTTAGGGATGGAATATTTTTGGAGTATAATACATGTGATCTTTTTTCTACGCGCAATCGGTGGCAAGGGCAGGCAGTGGCCAGTCCAGGCATGACAAATGTGGCTTATTCCACATTCTCCGCACAGGCAGAGACGCGCGGCGCGAATTTGGCAACGCATCATATCATGCCGCTTAAGGCGACGGTATTTTCCTCAACAGCGGCGTCGGATTAGCGTAATTTTTCTTGAAGTTTTTACGTACCCTAAGCAGCGACTCGTAAGCGGTGCCCTTCCATATGAATGTCTTCATGTTCTCTCGATCGGCCAACTCCTTCATGGAGTCGATACGATCGGGCTCGGGTCGCACCATCATCGTTGCCTTCATGTGACCCGTGAAGGCGTTCATAAGCACCACAATTGTCATCCACCAGACCGCGAAGACGATCCTGGATGCGACGTTACTTGGCGTCCTTGGGGCAGCTTCGTGAAGAAAAAAAAACGAGAGACAGCAGAGCACTATTGATATTGTAGCGATAGCTACACTACGCCAGCCACTTCGCGAGGTCAGCGTGGCTGCACCCTGGGCCGTGCCACCGCCGCTCCGCCAGTTGTGCGCATGCGCGGAGTGACGTCATAGCCCGCAGCTGGTGTGCGCACCATGCGCCTCGTCGCTGCGCCAACGGCGGAGCAGACGCCGCCTGCCTCGCCAGTTAGTGCGGATTCGCGGAGTGACGTCATAGCCCGCAGCTGGTGTGCGCGCCGCGCGCCTACATTATGCTAGCATTTCGAGCCTTCAGCGTGGCGGCGCCGTGGCCACCGTCACGCCCAGCAAAAATCAGCAGCGAAAGACTAACATTGCAGTTCGACTGAGCGAGTTCCACTCGGCCAGTTATAGCTATCGCGTCATTCCAGGTTTAACCAGAGCTAAACCACAGCCATTTTTTCGATGTTGCGGTACAGCTACCTTCTGAATTTTCGTTTCGTTAGAGAACGCATGAAGCCTCGGTGTAGCTCTTTCCTGCCTATTCACGCTTATTTTATATTTAAAGCGCATGAGAGATGTATAAAGCGATGCGGGACGAGGACTGACTGTGTGCATGTTTAGGCCACCGTTCAGATGCGCTCTCTTTACGTCGCAGTTTCAGAGACATGCTTCCACGTTCTTCGCGCTCCCACCGGGCAGTGGAGATAAACTGAGCTTTGTACCACACCCACGCCGCTTCGCCAAAAGTACACTTTTTCAAACTGCACCTGAAAAGCACGACCACAAATGGGGCATTTTCGACAGTGGCCACTCAATAAGATAAACATTACAGTTCCCCTCGCCAATATTGTCCTTGCGCGGTTTGTAATTGCGGCAGTTTTATTTGCTGTATTAAATGAATTTGATGTTTATTTTATTGGAAGTACTTCATACAACTATCTAATCAGTAAGCTTCAACATCAGCCTTAGCCGAGGTAATCCTTTCTCTTTCTCCACAATGGCTTCTCTTACTATTGCTAAACCAGCGTCTGGCCCTACACTACACCCATGTCAAGACGTTCGATTCCTGGAGTGCATTTACACGCATCTCTATAGAAGTTGCAATGGGCACCGAATCATTTAATTTCAGTCGTCAAGAGCTACCTGCGCTTTTTTTTAAATATAATATTAGTGTAGCGAACTCGGGAAGCCAGTGACTATAGCAGAGTCAGCTGCCCTCAACTTGCTCTTCTGCTGACAAGCTGCTCTTCCATTGATAAGAGCTCTCTGATGACAATCAAATCAGAGTTCTTCAGACCCGACACCTTGACAAAAGGCTACATTGCTCACATCTTCCCCTTCCAGGTCAGTTTCGTCCTTACCTTCACAGAAGAGAGTTGAAAAGTAAATCCACCAGTTTCTTAGAAGGAAGTCTCTGAGTGGCTGCCTTGTCTTGCTTTGCACTATCATGTCAGCCATGGCAGATATGAACACGCAGCTCAGGAGGGAACACATCAGAGCCAGCCAAACCTGGGAAATATTGATAGTTTCTTTAGCTGCGTTACATTCAATTTGTTCCCAGACCAGTACAGAAGGGTCGATGAGAAGAAAACACCAAGATGAATATTCAGCGTTTGTTGTATCAAAGAGCGACGCTTTCAAAGAACGACATGATTGAAAATAATTTTCTGAGTCAATGTGAGAAAGCGTAAAGCGAGCTTACTTTTGAGTACTCTCTCTGGGGCAGCCTGAATATTGCTAATTACTATTTCCTTGTCTGTTATTTAAGTACAAGCTATCAGGACATTGTTAATTTGTGAGTATACTCATGAAATGAAATCTTTACTTCATATCGCAGAGCCCGCATTTGTTGCTGGGCTCTTTTTAGTCCCATTTGAGACATAATAAGGAGCCATGCAGATGTGTGTCAAGCGCTGAGAAGCGTCTTTACGCTGATGACTGCGTTTTATACGAAGTAATTAATGGCCCTAATGATCATCGTCACCTCCAAGATTCATTTGCTATGTTTTGTAGTTGGTGTAGTACCTGGCAAATGAGAATTAATTTCGACAAAACCGTCCTCATGTCCTTTTGTAACAAATCTTCCGTTTCCCATTTTAGTTACTCTTTCAATGGCCGTGTGGTGGATAGGGTCTCGCAGTACAAATATCTTGGTGTCATATTCACGCATAACATGTCTTGGTCTAAACACATTGATTACGTATGTAATAAAGCACTAAAAAAACTAGGTTATCTACGACGCACACTACCCAATTCACCAAAAGACACAAAGCTACTGTTGTATAAATCTCTAATCCGCCCTGTTCTTGATTACGCAGCTGTAGTATGGAACCCGTACAAGCAATTCGAAATTAACATGTTAGAAGCAGTCCAGAAGAAAGCTGTGCGTTTTATATGTCATCGTTATGATCGCGATTTCTCACCCTCTTCTACACTTCTTTCATTGAATTTAACCACGCTGTCTGTCCGTCGCCACACTGAATCATTAAAATTCTTACATTGTGTCGTCAATTCCTCAGTAAGGCTGTCAGTTAACCACTACATTAACTTTGCACCATTATCATCTACAAGAAGTCATCACGAGCTTAATTTGTTACCGTATTTTGCGCATGCTAATTTGTTCAAATTCAGTTTTTTTCCCCGTTCAATAGAAGCCTGGAATTCTCTACCCGGGTCTATTCGTTCTTGTCCATTTCAAAATTTTGTTACTGACATTGAAGACGCATAATAGCTGTGTATTCTTACCCTGTCGTTAACAGTTCCTTTCTTGTTTGATATTTCATTTGTGATTTTAACTTTTTGTAGTGCTCACTTTGTACATTTTGCTGCATTTTATTTCCTTGCATTTTTGTGTTTTCCCACTCCTGCCATAGCGCATATAATTGCGCTGCAGTATGTATAAATAAATAAATAAATAAATAAGAGGCCTTAAGAGACCCTATCTATATTACACTGGCACTCAGGCTCCAAGAAGAGCATCATGAAAGGCCACACCAAAGAAGCGGAGTGCAACAGTTCGATAAAGTGAATCTTTAAACTTCTTTAAGGTGGAAAAAAATACGCTCGGCCAAACTCAGGCACTGATTTGTGAATTATGCTGAACTTACATATTTTTATGTTTTATGTTCAGGAAAACTGCCAGTGATATTCAGTTATTCTTTATGCTGAAAATTCAATAAACAAAGGCTCATTTAAGTGCGAGTTGATTCAAAAGTATTCAAATATGTCTACAATTTCGACTCTTCTAAAGAATTTTGTTTCTGCCTGCCTTATTATTTCTGAACAGCTCTGACAGCAAAAAGTAACTCAGTTCAGCTATAGCTGGCCTACTACGAATAACTGTTCAACACTCAGTAGAGGGCACAGCAGTCGTTGACATCATAGAACTGCCGACTCACCTGCCACTCGAATGCCATAAGCGTACCAAAGATACTGGCTTCGATGACATTGGGGAACCCGGCCAGTATGGTTAGGTAGTCAGTAGTTACCTGAGAGCTGAACGTAGTCACACGTGAGCGACCATAAGTCATGACAATAGGACCCAAAGCCAGATCCGCCCTCTGAAACAAAATAGTTGCATGTACTAGCAGCAAGTAGGAAGGCGCTCAAATACAGGAAGGTAGAGGTGGCATATTGGAAGATATTGATACAGATTTTTGTATTGCATGTGACCAAAATTGCACCATGTGTTAAACCCTAATATTTCTGAGTTTTCAAATTAACGAAAAGATTTTAAAATTACGCTAACGAGATTAGAAACTGCGCATTATCTGGTTCTCCTGTGGCTCGCACACAAAGCCAAAGAATCAGGACTATTGCTATTCAACCGAAGATTTGTCTTCTTGTCACTTGCAAAAGCAGCTAGAGCACTTGCTCGTAATGGTCCGAATGCTTCCGAATGCTTAAAATAAATTTGATTTCGTCATTCTTGTCAACCATATCGGCTTTCATGCCAGTGCGGTACACGACGTTACCTTGTTAGTGCAGATCCCGCTCATGGTTTACTTAGATTAAGACCACAAGAATATTTCCAAAAGGACATTGACATACATATCTTTATTTTCAAACGTCAACGTTTAGGCAGATACCTGCCTGGTTGGTAGGAGAATTGGAACGAAAAACTGGCGCTCCCACCTATGCCTCATGGGAGAATGGACGTTTCGGTGTAAACTCGGCACCTTCTTCAAGGTTAACCCACGACGACCCTCTGAAAGCAAACCAAATAATCTTACACGGTGGAGCCCCTGCGATCCCATTGTGAGTCATTGTGACGCTTTGTGACACATTGTGACCAACTACGACCCATTCTTACCCACACGGCAGCGATCCCTAATTGCGGTGGGGAAAAAACTCAAAAAGACGCGTCCCTTGCTTCCACCCAGTCAACCCTGAAGAAGGTACCCAGTAGGCGCCAAAACGTGGGTCCGTCTATGAGATCTTTGGTCAGAGTGTCACAGTTTTTTCCTCTCTAATATATGTATTTTGCATGAATATTACGAGCCTTATTACGGCGCGTTCTAGGGCAGGCAAGTGAAGACACACATGTCAATTGTAACGTGTTGCGGTCCTGCGCAGACGCCGAAAGACGGGAGCTACTCACTCAACGCAGAGTTACTGCACATCCCACATGTCTATGCAGGCAGGAGTATTCTGAGTTCGCAGGTTGCGATTACTAATTTTCAGATGTCACGTGACACTTCCTAGGACTTATGGCACTGACGAGCACATCTCATTACACGGGTACTTCTGTTCAGCTTT